>NC_056666.1:24125657-24426973 GCF_018350195.1 Panthera tigris
AGATGATGGCAAGAAATTCCAAAATAGATTTCATTCAGTTACTAGGTTCGAAAAGTATACTGTTTTACTCTGAAGTAAGGAAATGAAGCAGACTCCAGACAGGTTTTTTTCTTAAATGTGTCACCATGAAGCCAAAGGCATTTTTAACATGCTCTGAACACAGTGACCCTAAAGACATAAGGATCAAGTCTGAGGTTCAGATACCCATCATCCTAAAAAAGCAAAAGAGATGTTAAGCTATGGTTGAAATAAAAACCATTTTACAAAAAGTTTCTAGTTTAGTAGCATCTAAATACTTCCATGAAAGTAAATGTTCTGGGTGTTTTCTTAAAAGAGACACAAGTTTTTGGTGGTCTGGAAGTGTAATTGGTTCCTGGGTTATTTTATGTATAAGATAAATGACAAAAGAATAGTTATTTTCAGAATTATTCTCCTTTAAACAATGAAAATCTAGTATTTTTCCCTCTTTTTAAAAATTTTCGGGGCGCCTGGGTGGCTTGGTCGGTTAAGCGTCTGACTTCGGCTCAGGTCATGATCTCACGGTCCGTGAGTTCGAGCCCCGCGTCGGGCTCTGTGCTGACAGCTCAGAGCCTGGAGCCTGCTTCCGATTCTGTGTCTCCCTCTCTCTCTGACCCTCCCCCATTCATGCTCTGTCTCTCTCTGTCTCAAAAATAAATAAACGTTAAAAAAAAAAATTTTTCTTTCCAAGCATTTTTTCCCAACCCAGCTTTTGGGAATTCCACCTCCCATTTTTACATGTAGACTTTTCAAATTGGAAAAATCATGCACCGTGAGTGGAAACCAAAGAAAATCAAAATGAGCCAAATTTATGGGATGGTTGAGCCAAATGGGATGCTTTCTAACAAAATGTTTCTTTCTGAGAGATTTTATTCCAAGTTGTGGTGTTGTCTGGGAATCCAAGTGATGCCACAAGAGGACATCACCTGATTCAACCCCATTAGTGACGGATGAGGAAACTGAGACACAGGGAGACAAGCAAGGTCACCAAGTCAATAGGTAGCAACATCTGAACTAGAATCTCATGCCCCAGAGTCAAAGGACGATTTGTGCACGGTTATAAGTGAAGTTTTAGTATGGAAAATTATTTAATACTGACGAAAATAATATAGATTTACAAGAAAACAAGAATATGCATTTGGAAAGCTTGTGGGGCGGGGGAAGGAGAGAAGCGTGGAAGGGCAGATGGTTTATATGTATTCAGGCAAGAGATGGGGAAAGAGGCAGAGAAAGCAGCCTCAGAGAGAATAAAGCTCTTATCTTCTCCTCCAGGGAGAATGCATGGAAGACCCACTCAGGAAACTGCTCACAGCCACTAAATCTCAGCCATGGCTGGGTGCACCCCTGCTCCAGACATACAGAGGATAAGGAAGGGCTCATTGTGCACCTGCCCATCACTCACCTTCCTTTCTCTTCTGCAGGAACCCACCCATCAGCTCTGTCCCTGTTTCCTACCTCCCGGGCCACCATGACCACACTGCATCCTGAAAGAAATAAGCCTAGTCAACTTCCAGATAGAATTTGTAAGCAGGTATTCAGTTGTCTCAGGAGGCTTCTGCTCTTCCTCACGCCTCAAAGTTTCATTTATGTTCTTAATGATGCCTGAAACCCCTTCAACTTGAAGTTAAGCCTTTCTCTTCCAAAGGGAGGAGGGGAGAAAGGAGGGTTTAGATCGCAAATGTTTAATTTAATTATCAAATTGGCTGGAGTTCATTTCATTGAAATGTCATTACGAAATGACTAATGCTTTCTTTCCCTTCCCAACTCACTCAGCACTTCTACAAAATCTAACCCATATCCAAACACTCAATACCTTCACCTGCTGCCCTGAGGACTCCCTCCACACCACTGCAACAATCCTGTTAACTGCTCTCCCTTTCTTCATCCGGCTTCCTTCTCTTCTAGTAAATGCAAGTCTATAGATTTTCTTCTGAGCACTGCTTTCTCCCCTTTTCACAGATATTAATTTAAAGTAATTTCATTGTTATTCATTTCTTAATTGCCTATAATTTTAGTTTTTATTTTGTCTTTAATGCATGAAGTATATACAACAGTATTCTTAAATTTCAAGTGATGAGTTATTTTTTTTATTTTTCAATATATGAAATTTATTGTCAAATTGGTTTCCATACAACACCCAGTGCTCATCCCAAAAGGTGCCCTCCTCAATACCCATCACCCACCCTCCCCTCCCTCCCACCCCCCATCAACCCTCAGTTTGTTCTCAGTTTTTAACAGTCTCCTATGCTTTGGCTCTCTCCCACTCTAACCTCTTTTTTTTTTTCCTTCCCCTCCCCCATGGGTTTCTGCCAAGTTTCTCAGAATCCACATAAGAGTGAAAACATACGGTATCTGTCTTTCTCTGTATGGCTTATTTCACTTAGCATCACACTCTCCAGTTCCATCCACGTTGCTACAAAGGGCCATATTTCATTCTTTCTCATTGCCACGTAGTATTCCATTGTGTATATAAACCACAATTTCTTTATCCATTCATCAGTTGATGGACATTTAGGCTCTTTCCACAAATTTGGCTATTGTTGAGAGTGCTGCTATAAACATTAGGGTACAAGTGCCCCTATGCATCAGCACTCCTGTATCCCTTGGGTAAATTCCTAGCAGTGCTATTGCTGGGTCATAGGGTAGGTCTATTTTTAATTTTCTGAGGAACCTCCACACTGTTTTCCAGAGTGGCTGTACCAGTTTGCATTCCCACCAACAGTGCAAGAGGGTTCCAGTTTCTCCACATCCTTTCCAGCATCTATAGTCTCCTGTTTTGTTCATTTTGGCCACTCTGACTGGCGTGAGGTGATATCTGAGTGTGGTTTTGATTTGTATTTCCCTGATAAGGAGGGACGTTGAGCATCTTTTCATGTGCCTGTTGGCCATCCAGATGTCTTCTTTAGAGAAGTGTCTATTCATGTTTTCTGCCCATTTCTTCACTGGGTTATTTGGTTTTTGGGTGTGGAGTTTGGTGAGCTCTTTATAGATTTTGGATACTAGCCCTTTGTCTGATATGTCATTTGCAAATATCTTTTCCCATTCCATTGGTTGCCTTTTAGTTTTGTTGGTTGTGTCCTTTGCTGTACAGAAGCTTTTTATCTTCATAAGGTCCCAGTAGTTCATTTTTGCTTTTAATTCCCTTGCCTTTGGGGATGTGTCAAGTAAGAAATTGCTATGGCTGAGGTCAGAGAGGTCTTTTCCTGCTTTCTCCTCTAGGGTTTTGATGGTTTCCTGTCTCACATTCAGGTCCTTTATCCATTTTGAGTTTATTTTTGTGAATGGTGTGAGAAAATGGTCTAGTTTCAATCATCTTCATGTTGCTGTCCAGTTCTCCCAGCACCATTTGTTAAAGAGACTGTCTTTTTTCCACTGGATGTTCTTTCCTGCTTTGTCAAGGATTAGTTGGCCATACGTTTGTGGGTCTAGTTCTGGGGTTTCTATTCTATTCCAGTGGTCTATGTGTCTGTTTTTGTGCCAATACCATGCTGTCTTGATGATTACAGCTTTGTAGTAGAGGCTAAAGTCTGGGATTGTGATGCCTCCTGCTTTGGTCTTCTTCTTCAAAATTACTTTGGCTATTCGGGGCCTTTTGTGGTTCCATATAAATTTTAGGATTGCTTGTTCTAGTTTCGAGAAGAATGCTGGTGCAATTTTGATTGGGATTGCATTGAATGTGTAGATAGCTTTGGGTAGTATTGACATTTTGACAATATTTATTCTTCCGATCCATGAGCATGGAATGTTTTTCCATTTCTTTATATCTTCTTCAATTTCCTTCATAAGCTTTCTATAGTTTTCAGCATATGGATCTTTTACATCTTTGGTTAGATTTATCCCTAGGTATTTTATGCTTCTTGGTGCAATTGTGAATGGGATCAGTTTCTTTATTTGTCTTTCTGTTGCTTCATTGTTAGTGTATAAGAATGCAACTGATTTCTGTACATTGATTTTGTATCCTGCAACTTTGCTAAATTCATGTATCAGTTCTGGCAGAATTTTGGTGGAGTCTATTGGATTTTCCATGTATAATATCATGTCATTTGCAAAAAGTGAAAGCTTGACTTCATCTTTGCCAATTTTGATGCCTTTGATTTCCTTTTGTTGTCTGATTGCTGATGCTAGAACTTCCAACACTATGTTAAACAACAGCGGTGAGAGTGGACATCCCTGTCATGTTCCTGATCTCAGGGAAAAAGCTCTCAGTTTTTCCCCATTGAGGATGATGTTAGCTGTGGGCTTTTCATAAATGGCTTTTATGATATTTAAGTATGTTCCTTCTATCCTGACTTTCTTGAGGGTTTTTATTAAGAAAGGATGCTGAATTTTGTCAAATGCCTTTTCTGCATCGATTGACAGGATCATATGGTTCTTATCTTTTCTTTTATTAATGTGATGTATCACGTTGATGGATTTGCGAATGTTGAACCAGCCCTGCATCCCAGGAATGAATCCCACTTGATCATGGTGAATAATTCTTTTTATATGCTGTTGAATTCGATTTGCTAGTATGTTATTGAGAATTTTTGCATCCATATTCATCAGGGATATTGGCCCGTAGTTCTTTTTTACTGGGTCTCTGTCTGGTTTAGGAATCAAAGTAATACTGGCTTCATAGAATGAGTCTGGAAGTTTTCCTTCCCTTTCTATTTTTTGGAATAGCTTGAGAAGGATAGGTATTATCTCTGCTTTAAACATCTGGTAGATCTCCCTTGGGAAGCCATCTGGTCCTGGACCAAATCTCTCCTGTCGGGAGATTTTTGATGACTGATACAATTTCTTCACTGGTTATGGGTCTGTTCAAGCTTTCTATTTCCTCCTGATTGAGTTTTGGAAGTGTGTGGGTGTTTAGGAATTTGTCCATTTCTTTCAGGTTGTCCAGTTTGTTGGCATATAATTTTTCATAGTATTCCCTGATAATTGCTTGCATCTCTGAGGGATTGGTTGTAATAATTCCATTTTCATTCATGATTTTATTTATTTGGGTCATCTCTCTTTTCTTTTTGAGAAGCCTGGCTAGAGGTTTGTCAATTTTGTTTATTGTTTCAAAAAACCAACTCTTGGTTTCATTGATCTGCTCTATAGGTTTTTTAGATTCTATATTGTTTATTTCTGATCTGATCTTTCTTATTTCTCTTCTTCTGCTAGGTTTAGGCTGTCTTTGCTGTTCTGCTTCTATTTCCTTTAGGTGTGCTGTTAGATTTTGTATTTGGGATTTTTCTTGTTTCTTGAGATAGGCCTGGATTGCAATGTATTTTCCTCTCAGGACTGCCTTCGCTGCATCCCAAAGCGTTTGGATTGCTGTATTTTCATTTTAGTTTGTTTCCATATATTTTTTAATTTCTTCTCTAATTGCCTGGTTGACCCACTCATTCATTAGTAGGGTGTTCTTTAACCTCCATACTTTTGGAGGTTTTCCAGACTTTTTCCTGTGGTTGATTTCAAGCTTCATAGCATTGTGGTCTGAAAGTATGCATGGTATGATCTCAATTCTTGTACACTTATGAAGGGCTGTTTTGTGACCCAGTATGTGATCTATCTTGGAGAATGTTCCATATGCACTCAAGAAGAAAGTATATTCTGTTGCTTTGGGATGCAGAGTTCTAAATATATCTGTCAAGTCCATCTGATCCAATGTATCATTCAGGGCCCATTTCTTTATTGACCGTGTGTCTAGATGATCTATCCATTTCTGTAAGTGGAGTGTTAAAGTCCCCTGCAAGTACCACATTCTTATCAATAAGGTTGCTTATTTTTGTGAGTAATTGTTTTATATATTTGGGGGCTCCTATATTTGGCACATGGACATTTATAATTGTTAGCTCTTCCTGATGGATAGACCCTGTGATTATTATATAATGCCCTTCTTCATCTCTTGTTACAGCCTTTAATTGAAAGTCTAGTTTGTCTGATATAAGTATGGCTACTCCAGCTTTCTTTTGACTTCCAGTAGCATGATAAATAGTTCTCCATCCCCTCACTCTCAATCTGAAGGTGTCCTCAGGTCTAAAATGAGTCTCTTGTAGACAGCAAATAGATGGGTCTTGTTTTTTTATCCATTCTGATACCCTATATCTTTTGGTTGGCGCATTTAGTCCATTTACATTCAGTGTTATTGTAGAAAGATATGGGTTTAGAGTCATTGTGATGTCCATAGGTTTCATGCTTATAGCGATGTCTCTGGTACTTTGTCTCACAGGATCCCCCTTAGGATCTGTTGTAGGGCTGGTTTAGTGGTGACGAATTCCTTCAGTTTCTGTTTGTTTGGGAAGACCTTTATCTCTCCTTCTATTCTGAATGACAGACTTGCTGGATAAAGAATTCTCGGCTGCATCTTTTTTCTGTTGATCACATTGAAGATCTCCTGCCATTCCTTTCTGGCCTGCCAAATTTCAGTAGAGAGATCTGTCACGAGTCTTATTGGTCTCCCTTTATATGTTAGAGCACGTTTATCCCTTGCTGCTTTCAGAATTTTCTCTTTATCCTTGTATTTTGCCAGTTTCACTATATGTTGTGCAGAAGATCGATTCAAGTTACGTCTGAAGGGAGTTCTCTGTGCCTCTTGGATTTCAATGCCTTTTTCCTTCCCCAGATCAGGGAAGTTCTCAGCTATTATTTCTTCAAGTACACCTTCAGCACCTTTCCCTCTCTCTTCCTCCTCTGGGATACGAATTATGCGTATATTATTTCTTTTTAGTGTATCACTTAGTTCTCTAATTTTCCCCTCATACTCCTGGATTTTTTTTATCTCTCTTTTTCTCAGCTTCTTCTTTTTCCATAATTTTATCTTCTAGTTCACCTATTCTCTCCTCTGCCTCTTCAATCCGAGCCGTGGTTGTCTCCATTTTATTTTGCAGATCATTAATAGCATTTTTTAGCTGCTCCTGGCTGTTCCTTAGTCCCTTGATCTCTGTAGCAATAGATTCTCTGCTGTCCTCTATACTGTTTTCACGCCCAGCGAGTAATTTTATGACTATCATTCTAAATTCACTTTCTGTTACATTGTTTAAATCCTTTTTGATCAATTCGTTAGCTGTCATTATTTCCTGGAGATTGTTTTGAGGGGAATTCTTCTGTTTCGTCATTTTGGATAGTCCCTGGAGTGGTGTGGGACTGCCGGGCACTTCCCCTGTGCTGTCTTGAATATCTTGCGTTGGTGGGCGGGGCCGCAGTCAGACCTGAATTCTGCCCTCAGCCCACCGCTGGGGCCACAGTCAGACTGGGGTGTGCCTTCTCTTCCCCTCTCCTAGGGGGCAGGATTCACTGTGGGGTGGTGTGGCCCGTCTGGGCTACTTGCACACTGCCAGGCTTGTGGTGCTGGGGATCTGGCATATTAGTTGGGGTGGATCGGCAAGGTGCACAGGGGCGGGAGGGGCAGGCTCAGCTCGCTTTTCCTTCAGAGATCCGCTTTGGGAGGGTCCCTGCGGCAACGGGAGGGAGTCAGACCCGCCAGAGGGATGGGTCCGCAGAAGCACAGCATTGGGTGTTTTCGCGGTGCAAGCAAGTTCCCTGGCAGGAACCGGTTCCCTTTTGGGATTTTAGCTGGGGGATGGGCGAGGGAGATGGCTCTGGCGAGCGCCTTTGTTCCCCGCCAAGCTGAGCTCTGTCGTTCGGGGCTCAAAAACTTTCCCTCCCGTTGTCCTCCAGCCCTCCCATTCTCCGAGCAGAGCTGTTAACTTATAATCTCCCAGATGTTAAGTCCCACTTGCTGTCAGAACACACTCCATCCGGCCCCTCCGCTTTTGCAAGCCAGACTCAGGGACTCTGCTTGGCTGGCGGGCCGCTCCTCCGCCCCGGCTCCCTCCCACCAATCCATGTAGTGCGCACTGCCTCTCCGCCCTTTCTACCCTCTTCCGTGGGCCTCTCATCTGCACTTAGCTCCAGAGAATCCGTTCTGCTAGTCTTCTGGCGGTTTTCTGGCTTGTTTAGGAAGGTGTGGGTGGAATCTAAGTGATCCGCAGGACTCGTGAGCTCAGCGTCCTCCTACACCGCCATCTTCCCAGAAGCCTTCCATAAGTTTTTCTGATGAGTTATTTTTGACTATCCTCTTGTTATTTTCTAATTGCAATGAGCCATGGTTGGAAATACAGCCTATATAATAGGATAGTGACATTTACTGATTTTCATAGGTATTTCATAGTCACTTGAATGGATTTAGATACAAATCTCTATGTGTGGGCATATGTATGTTCCCATATATATATATATATATATATAATTTTGTACATGTATATGTATATATACTTCATACATATATACGTATATATACATATACATGTACAAAATTCCCATTTTATATGTATAAATATAAAATTTATGTACATACAAAATTCCCAAGTTTTACATATGCATGTTATATATAATACTTATACACCCACACACATATATATAATCTAATTGTAAACTTTGCTATTCATTTTTTATTATTTTCTATGCTTATTTATTTTTGAGAGAGACAGAGCATGAGCAGGGGAGGGGCAGAGAGAGAGAGAGAGGGAGACACGGAATCTGAAGCAGGCTCCAAGCTCTGAGCTGTCAGCACAGAGCCCAATGTGGGCCTTGAAACTTCGAACCTTGAGATCATGACCTGAGCTGAAGCCAGATGCTTAACTGAGTCACCCAGGCACCCCTAAAATTTGCTACTTAAATCCTCTATGTTCACTGGAATATAACCCCAATGGCAAGGATTTTTGCTTATTTTTTCCTTGCTTTAATACTCAGCATAAAGAACAGTTCCTGGAACATGGTAGGCATCTAATAAATATTTAGTGAATAAATGTTAAATATCCATGTATTTTCTGCTTTATATATCAGCTTTTTAATTATAATTTCTTTAAAAAAATTTTAAGTGAAATACGGTTAACATATATTAAATTAGTTTCAGTTATGCAACATAATGATTCAACAATTACAGAATTACAAAATGCTCACCATGGTAAATGTATTACAATATTATTGGGTTATACAATATAGTGTATTAGAATTATTATTGACTAATCCCAATGCTGTATATTTCATCCCCAGGATTGTTTATTTTATAAGTTCATAACTCTTACCCAAGCCCCACAGACCTCCCCTTTGGCAACCACCAGTTTGTTCTCTGTATTTATGAGTCTATTTCTCTCTGTTATTGTGTGTTTGTTTTTTTTAGATTCCACATATAAGTGAAATCATATGGTATTTGTCTCTCTCTGGCCTATTCACTTAGCATTATACCCGTCTAGATCTATCCATGTTGTCACAAATGGGAAGATTTCATTATTTTTATGGCTGAGTAATATTCCATTGCATATACACACCTCATCTTCTTTATCCATTCATTTATCAATGGACACTTTAGGTTGCTTCCATATCTTGGCTATTGTAAATAATGCTGCAATAAACATAGGGATATATATATTCCTTCTGAACTGGTGTTTTTGTTTTCGTTAGGTAAGTACCCAGAAGTGGAATTGCTGAATCATATAGTAGTTCTATTTTTAATTTTCTGAAGAACCTCCATACTGTTTTTCAGAGTGGCTGCACCAATTTACATTCCCACCAATAGGGCACAGGGTTCCCTTTTATCCACATCCCGCAGGTCAGTTTTTGAGAGAGAGATATGTCTTGTTAGCATTGGACTCTGTCAAAACTACTTGAATGAACCAAATGTTTGTGATAGAAAGGAACTAGGGGTGCCTGGGTGGTTCAGTCAGTTAAGCATCCAACTTCAGCTCAGGTCATGATCTCATGGCTCATAAGTTTGAGCCTCGCACTGGGCTCTGTGCTGACAGCTCAGAGCCTGGAGTGTGATTCGGGCTGTCTCGCTCTCTCTCTGACCCTCCCCGGGTTGCCCTCTGTCTCTCTCAAAAAAATAAAATAAAAACATTTTTAAAAATTTCAAACTGTGTCAGGTAACTGAACACAAAAATTCTAAATCATACACTGATTCTTATATAAAATGACATGACTCTTCCTCATTCCGACTCAGTTCAGCTGATTCTTTTCTACACTTTGTAAGACTCTCAGTTTAAACCATGCCTTCCAATACCTGGCTGGCCCAGTCAGTACAGCATGTGACCCTTGATCTTGGGGTGCTGAGTTTGAGCACCATGTTGGACATAGAGCTTACTTAAACTGGGGCCTTCTGGAAAGACAGGAGCATTCCACTAATTCCCACACAAGACTCAAAGAGAATGATAATGAATGAGCTTAGAATAGGCTGTGTAATTCAAATAGCATAGTTAACCCCCTTACTATTTGGCTTTTTGTAACTACTTTAATGTGAATTCTGAGAAAGCCACTCGCATAAGCATGTAAAATGATGGCATTATTAATGGATCCAGTGAAAGGTCAGGGAGAGTTTCTAGGAGTGTGGAATCGCTTTACCCTGGCAGCGTTGATTTTCAGTGCCTTCTCAGTGAAGCCATAAGTCAGGCTTGAAAACTGTTAGGAATTGTTTTTCTTTTCTTTTGAATTTTTTTTGTTTTGTTTTGTTTTGTTTTGTTTTGTTTTTGCCAAATTAGGACACAGCTACCAACTGATACAAATAGGCACGAAGGAATTGCCTTTCTTGAGTATATAAATCTGGTCTCTCAAAAGAAACTATTAAATTTCCTTGAGGTTTTTTTTTTCCTCTTTAGGGATCCTTTAGCATAATGTCATGTGAAAACAATACTTATAATTATGTCCGCCTGAAAAAAATATATACTTCTGATTTCCCCAGAGCAGTAAACACTATTTTACAATGGATTTATAGTGAGGATATCCAAAGGCTCAAAGCTGAAGTATGTATGACCCCATTCTAAGAAGGGGAGCCTGCTCAGATGTGGGGGCTCCAGAAGAAACTCCCGAGAATGGGCTTAGGCAGTGGCTTTCTCAGACCACCACCATCCAGGAGCAAGAGGATTCCTAAAACTAAAACCGAATGAGGGAAAATTTCCTCTGAATGCTCTGTCCTCAAGGCTTCACCACAAGCAGACTCCTAAATAAAAAGAAAAACCAATACAGACAATGAAATGGAATTTCAGAGAAGAGAAGGATTAAGGCAGCCCTCTGTGTAGGAATTTAGCGATAAAGAAACAAGGATCCTTCATTCTCTCCCTCTCCTAATCTGGAATATCCAGACTCTGAAGTGTTCCCAAAATTCAGAATATTCTTTTTTTGTCTCATGTTCTCTCTCTTTAAAAAAAAATTTTTTTAATGTTTATTTATTTTTTGAGAGAGAAAGACAGAGCAGAAGCAGGGGAGGGGCAAGAGAGAAAGAGGGAGACACAGAATCCAAAGCAGGCTCCAGACTCTGAGCTGTCAGCACAGAGCCCGATGGGGCTCGAACTCACAGAGTGAGATCATGACCTGAGCTGAAGTCAGATGTTTAACTGACTGAGCCACCCAGGCGCCCCTCATGTCCTCTCTTTTGAAACAATTGCCATTTAACCACTGATGCCATCAGAAGCTCTATGGGAGAGTAGTATCTTCCTTAACAAAAGTTGTGATTTTTAGAGATTAAACTTAAATTCAGAATGTAACTACCTCCCTAATATTTTCAAGAACGAGAACTTATTTTTTAAGCATTGTTGTTCTTAACCCTATCCTTCTTAAGATTAGCTTGGATAGCTAAAATCCTTCCATTTTGAGTTGCATGCATTTTCAGAAGAGATTTTTAATATGCCCTCCCCCATAAAGAAAATTAAAAACAGTGCGGGGGATTTTTCCTCAACACTCTCGGTCTCTGGCTGGGTCTGAAGATAAAACTGATAAAAACAGATTAACAGGAGAAAAGCATACAAACTTATTTGTTTATTTAGCTGTTTCCCTTCCCAGGCTGTGAGCTCTGGATGAGGTACTCAGTAAACATTTTGTATAATAACTGAAAGAAATAAGAATAACTGACCGATATCCAAGAACCACTATTTACACAGAACAGAATTATTCAGAAACTCATTAGGGACATTTTTTTTTTTTGGTGCTGTATATCATTGTGAGTAAAAATGACCCTTAGAACAACTGGTTCCCGAAACATGTATGAATAATCTGAAAAAAAATAGCTAAAAAAGGCGAAGCCATCTTTAAGCCACATATTAAACAAATGAAAGCATTAGTGGCTAATGCATTTTATTGCCTTTAATAAAATATGTCATTGCTTATTCTGTCTCTAGAGAAAAATAATTAACATAACTATCCCACAGGTCATGCCACTTTCCTGTCATTCTAGATTAAAGGGGGCTTGATTGCACTCAAAATCTGTATTAAAATATATTTCACCTCAGAAGCACCTCTTACATGACAAAATATATTTTAGAACCTGTCAAAATCAGTGATGACACTGATGGCAACACTTCTATTTTAGGATCCAACACCTGGTGAAGGAACCTGGGCCAAAGTGTTCCCGCAATAGAACTGTCTTGATGGGAGGACACAGCCCTATGTCTTCAACTGCCTCTTGCCTGGGAAACACGGGGAATACTTAATACTTTAGCAGTCTCCCTAAATTTCCTTTCCTCACACGGTTCCTGCCTCAGACCCGCCAACGCTGCTTCCCCTTGCACCAAACGTCTTTGATATAGTTCAGCCAGCATTCTCTCAAGTTTGCAACCACCTTCTTTGAAAAGATATTTTTTAATCTTAAAACGTGTTATTTTGCCCTAAACAGCTTCTCATTTTCTTAAGCAAGTTTGAGACATTCTGAATTTTAATGGGTTCTGAAGTAATATTCGTGTGGTTTTTTTCTCTCTGATCGCTGTCCTACCTGGTAAATGCATATTCTCCACCCTGGCCAACAGGTCCCAGCTGTCTTTACTGCTGCTTCATAGTGCATTGAATTCCAAACAGGCACAAAGGAAAAAGGAACAGAAGATGTGTAGCTCTAAGGTTGGATCACCTGACATAGTAATGAGAAGTAACTTTCAAGAAAAGGAAGAGCACCCAGGATTCCTGCTCCAAGCCTCTGCTTGCTCAGCAAGAATTCTTCACAGATTTTCTTTCTTTCTTTTTTTAAGATTTATTTATTTTGAGAGGGTGTATGTGTGTGTGTGTGTGTGTGTGCGTGCGTGTGTGAGAGAGAGAGAGAGAGAGAGAGGGCAGGGGAGGGGCAGAGAGAGAGAGAGAGACAGAATCCCAAGCAGGCCCTGCACTGTCAGCACGGAGCCCAATGTGGGGCTCCATCACAGGAACCGTGTGATCATGACCTGAACCGAAATCAAGAGTCAGATGCTCAACTGACTGAGCCACCCCAGGGCCCCTCTTCACAGATTTTCTGATACCACTTACTTAGAATTCTTTCCTGGCTTCCACTGGAAATCTCAGCCAGGAATCTATATCTCCATAAGTGTCTCCGTTGACAACAATGAACAGGCCCATTACCTCTACCGTGTGAAAAGCAATTTGCAGTAAGTAATGGCGACTCATTTCCCTGCTGACCCTTTCCCTGCCATCTCTTTACTCACAGCCCAATCTTGCCCTGTCATGGCCCCATCTCTGCCAAATGTAGCTTGTCAGACACCCACGTTTCTGTCTATAATATATGTCAACTGAAGTAAGAACTAACATCTGATTTTTCCAGAGATTGTAGGTCTGAGAGTGACACCAAGGGACTTACTTTGGGAAAACAGGATTACTCTACATGAAGCAAACCTCAAGTACTAGAGATGTCTTCGAAACATTCCAGTTATCATTAATAACTTGAGACTCGTCTCCTCCAGAATTGTATTTAAGTCTATTCTCCCACGCAGAAAAGTCTATGACATCTTCAAAGAGATCCCATAAGAAAATTTCAAATAGCCTCATCAGCTTTTTCTAGAATATGGTATTGAAGAAAAGCACCATCTTTTTCTCATAGAAAGCTTCTCACAGGGCTTTTAAATTTTCAACTGTAATGTAATTATTCCTTTGAGCCTCATACGTGGTTACCAATACTCCATATGATTAATGCTGCACTTAAAAGACAGGGCTACATTTTCACAGAAAATCCTCTTTAGGGGGTGGATAAAACTAAACTGACAGAGTTAGGCTTTAATTACTCAGTGTATTCAGTAACTTACTTTACCTTAGTGACCTTACTTACCTTAGTAACACAAGGTGAAAAACTATGAGGTACTTAGACTGTGCATAAAACCAATACAAGCTTGAAGGAGATGCCTGAACCCAACATGAAAGTGGAAGCCTAAATATCTGAGTGTTCCTTCCTAATTCTTTTCACCCTTGAGCCCTTCCTCCAGCCCATAATCAGCTTAAACAAATTCCACATCCGCACACAATGGTCACAATAGTCGTCCATATGTTCACCCTTCACAGTGAGATGGAGTCACCTGAACTTGACTTTTGCACCAGCATCTTCCTGGCTCATGCCTGGCTCCTAGCTGATGCTCAGAAACTGGTGCCAATATTATGATCTCAGGGCACCTGTTCTGGAATCTAGGCTCCTATTATCAGCTCTATAGTTTCAACCTGTTCAAAGGGCAGTACCAAGCAGCATCAGTGTCTTCCTCAAGGAATTCAGGCTGTTTTTTCTCCAGTATTTTTTAAAATGTTTATTCATTTTTGAGAGCAGGGGCGGTGGGGGGGGGGGGGCAGAGAGGGAGAGAGAAGGTCCCAAACAGGCTCTAAACTATCATGACCTGAGATCATGACCTGAGTTGAAGTCAAACGCTCAACTGACTGAGTCACCCAGATGCCCCTCCTGCATTTTTTTTATGTGCCTTCACACAGCATCTACATTTGCATTCATTCTCTCCAATGTTCACTTACAAAGAATGGACTCATCAGCTGTTTTAGAGATCACTCTAAGGAAAATGTTTTCTGGGTCCTCGTTTTTAATTTCTTCTGCTCCTTTCACACTGAAGGACACATGGAACACAAAGACGTTTCATTTTGAGAGCAAGGAGTCATCATTGAATAGCTAGGGGTTTCTGTGAATTCTCTCATCACTGGTAAACTTCTGGCTTGTGCCACATTTCACCTCAATTCCTAAGGACACAAAGAAAATAATTTTTTTGGTATTCTTGCCATTTCCTTGTCCTCCACTCCTAATTCTCTATTGTGGTTCTTGGAGGACAAATCTTTTCTTTTGTCACGTATCTATTCTTCATATATAATTAGACCCCTCAGTTTCCTTTCACAAGCAGAGAGTGGAACTGAGCACATTTAAATAAAAAGAAACTGTTTTCTGAGTCATATTGCCAGCATGCTGATGAATGCTGTTGCTGAGGCTGGCAAATCATAATTATTGGTACTTTTAAAAAGTAGAACCTTTAAATGCTATATATGAAGTGTCACATTACTCCCCACCGTTCAAGTCTGCAGTGGGCAACAATTGCCTCCATGAGGTTCTATTATAAAAACACCTAACATTAGGGGCACCTGGGTGACTTGGTTGGTTAAGTGTCCAACTCTTGATCTCAGCTCAGGTCACGATCTCATGGTTTGTGAGTTGAGGCTCTGGGTAGGGCTCTGTGCTGACCATGCAGACTTATTTGGGATCCTCTCTCTTCCTCTCTCTCTGTCTCTCTCTCCTTATCTCTCTTTCTCAAAAATAAATAAACTTAAAAAAACCCTAACAGTAGCAATTAGGAAAATACACACACACACACACACACACACACACACACACACAGAGGGAGGGAGGGAAAGGAGAAACAGAACTGGGATCTATATTCTTTCTCTTTCCATTTCTCTTTCCCCCAGAATGATGATAGGAAATAGTAAAAATGGTCCAAAAGCACAGGGGAACAAGTCAGGACACTTGATAATCCAGAATGGGCTCTTGGGGGCTGGAAGAGTGGCTGCATGTTTCTCCATGTGGCATACAACCCTGCTGCAGGATGCAGGAGGCTGATGACAGAGGGGCACCAGGTTGTTTGTTGTTGTTGTTGCTGCTGCTGTTTAAGTAGAGAGCCCAAGATTCAAGACTCGTGGCTCAGTTGGTTGAGCATCAGACCATGGCTCGCAATTCATGAGTTTGAATCCCATGTCGGGCTCTCTGCTGTCAGCACGGACCCCTCTTCGGATCTTCTGTCCCCTTCTCTCTGCCCCTCCCCTGCTGTCCCCCCATGTTGTCTCTCCCTCAAAAATAAATAAAGACATTTTAAAAATTCATTTAGAATTTGGTAAAATGACTGCAAGTATTTTCTAGAAATTTTAAACCTGGGAATATTTTCTATCTTCACTTTCTCTTTTATGGTTCTTCCAAACAATTTTCACTTTTAAGTCTTTTTTTTGTCAAAATAATAAAATATCTGGAAAATCCAATCAATACAGAAAAGCAAAAAACAGAACCTGAAAGCCTTTCTACAAACCCTGTAGATAACCTCTGTAAAGAGATTTGGCTATATCACACCGGAATTTTTCTACACATTTGCAAACATATAGATGTATTGGTATATATGTTTATATAGACATAGAATAAAATTGTATATATATACATACATACATAAACATATTTATAGGTATATGTGTTTCTGGGTTTATATGTATTACTGAATATAGAAGTAAACAGATAGAGGGTAAAATTTGAGAAATACATAGCTGTGTGAGGTCATATTTCTAGGTATATTTGTTTTCATGTGAATGTACATGTACATGTGTATATATATAGATATATGTATACAAATGTGCATATATATACATATACACAATACATGTATTTACATATTTATCTATTATCACTGGCACTGTAATTCTTCTCACAATGGCAACTGCATTTGTTTAAGAAAATTCTTTTGCAAGGTCATTTGGGATGGGATGTGAGACATTGAAACATAGGTATTTGCAAGAGACAGAGTAACACAAAAGATGAACTAATTTTAAAAACCATCATTTTCTTTGTTATGGTCAGTATTTATTAAATACCTAGTATATGCCAGGTGCTATTTTAAGATGACTAAACCATTCCACTGGAGTATATGAGCAAAAATATGCTCTGAGAGGGCAGGAAAGGGGACAGAGTGGCCGAAAGGGTGGGAGAGAAGAAGGCTGCCCAACTGAGCTCTAAGTGAGGAGCAAAGACAGCGAGGCATCCCCAGGAGTGAGCCCCATCTTCCTCTGCCCATATCTCTTTTCTACACCTTCTTCCCTAGAGCAAAACAAATACTGCTCATTTTTTCAGGTACAGAAACTTGGCCAATATTTTTCTGAACTTTGGTCAGTGTATTTTTTTTATGAGTGGAGGAGAATTTTTGTTTTTGCTTTTATTTTTGTTTTGATTGTTTGTTGTCCTTTGGACATAAAGAAAGTTTTAATTTTCATAGAAGCAAATTTATTGACATTTTCTTATTGGGTTCAGGCTTTATGCCTATCCATACCCACCCCAGAAATTATAAAAAAAAAATTTCTCATGTTTTTTGTTGGCACTTCTGTGACTTTATTTATTATATTTAAATCTTTGCTCTATCTGAATTTTTTTCCTGGATAATTTTTTTTAAGAAGTAATGTAGAGACTCTTAAAAACAGAACAAACTGAGGGTTGATGGGGGGTGGGAGGGAGGGGAGGGTGGGTGATGGGCATTGAGGAGGGCACCTGTTGGGATGAGCACTGGGTGTTGTATGGAAACCAATTTGACAATAAATTTCATATTAAAAAAAAGAAGTAATGGAGTTTATTAATGGCTAATCACTTGTTTTAATATTATTTATTCATTTACTCTTTTCATTGATTTTATTTCATTTGTTTCAAGTTTATTTATTTTGAGAGAGAGAACATGTACAGGGAAGAGGCAGAGAGAGAGGGAGAGAGAGATAATCCCAAGCAGCCCCCACACTGTCAGCCCAGAGCCCAATGTGGGGCTCTAACTCATGAACTGTGAGATCATGACCTGAGCCAAAATCAAGAGTCAGATGCTTAACTGACTGAGCCACTCAAGCTCCCCTCTTGTCACTGATTTTAAATGCCATTCTTCTTGGGGCGCCTGGGTGGCTCAGTCAGTTGGATGTCCTACTTTGGCTCAGGTCATGATCTAGCGGTCCGTGAGTTCGAGCCCCACGTCGGGCTCTGTGCTGACAGCTCAGAGCCTGGAGTCTGTTTCAGATTCTGTGTCTCCCTCTCTCTGACCCTCCCCCATTCATGCTCTGTCTCTGTCTCAAAAATAAATAAACGTTAAAAAAAATTTTTTTAATAAATAAATAAATAAATAAATGCCACTCTTCTTTATATACTGAATTTGTATTAGTTCTTGTATTTATCAATGAATTCTTGATTCCTTTCCATTGATTATACCACCCATTCAGTATAAGTACCCTAAAGTATTAACTAAGGTCACTTTAGTGACAACAGCAATTTTATTTTGCTGATTTATTGAATGTTTATTATGTGCTGATACTATTATGTTTTTTACAAGTGGAACATAAGACATAGAGAAGTTCATTAATTTACCCAAGTTCACACAGATATTAAATGGAGGAGCCAAGGTTTTAACCTAGATTGTCCAGCCTTAAAGACAATCTCTCGATTTTCAGCTGCCTCATGACACAACTGGATGTCATAAAGCTATTCTACTTTTGTGACTTTTCCCTTTCTGAATATGCTTTTATGCTTATTTTTCTAAATTAACTTCAAAATTATTTTTGGCAAATTTTCCCAAAAATCTTGGCCTAGTTTTACATGGGGATCCTAATGAACACACACATTGATTTAAGAATCGATAAGTCTAAGGAGTCTTCCTTTCCGTGAGTAAAGTATGCTTCTCTATTTATTTGTCTTCTTTTACGTCCCTCTACAGAGATATTTGCCAACATCTTAATGGTAACAGGACTTGGTCTATCCATTTTATTTCCTGATTATTGGTTATATAGGAAACATTAACTTTTGTATATTAAAGTCAAGTGGGGGCGCCTGGGTGGCTCAGTCGGTTAAGCGGCCGACTTCAGCTCAGGTCACGATCTCGCGATCTGTGAGTTTGAGCCCCGCGTCAGGCTCTGTGCTGATGGCTCGGAGCCTGGAGCCTGCTTCCGATTCTGTGTCTCCCTCTCTCTCTGCCCCTCCCCCATTCATGCTCTGTCTCTCTGTCTCAAAAATAAATAAACGTTAAAAAAATAAATAAAAATAAAGTCCAGTGTAGTAAGGATGGTATCTTAGTAATACTTGTGATTTTACCATGAATGCCTCCAGTGTTTTGCCATCCATATAATCCTACATTTTGATTTGACAGATATATTCTTAAATATTAAAGAAATGTTCACATCTTCTTAGTTTACTATGATTTTTAAACTCAGAAATAGACATTAACTTTTTATCAAATACCTCTTCCATACCTATCAACATGATTATGTCTTTTTACCTTTTGACGTGTTAATAAGGTAAATTGTTAATAAATATTCTAATATTAAGCCTTTTTAAAAGTCCTAGAATAAACTCCACTTGGTTTTGTCTACTTTTTTAGTTTATTCTTGGCTTTTATTTGCTTTGTTGCTTAGAATTTTTGCATAGACACTCACATGTGAGACTAGCCTATAATTTTCCTTTTTGTGTGCTATTTTTGTCAAAATTTATATGCCAGTTTTATAAAAAAAACTTGTCTTTTTCTGTGTTCTTGTACAGTTATAAAGGCATCAGAATTATCTATTTCTTGAAAATCTAAAAGAATTCACTCAGGAAAACATTGGATACCAATACTTCTTAAGGATATAGCTTTTAGAAAGCCTGAATAGAACAAAAATAAATCTATAGATAAAGCTGGTACCATTTTTGACAAACATAATAGTTGGCTCAGATTTCAATAGTTTGGGAAAAGACTAGATTTGGGTAAATCAGAAAGGTTATCCATAGAAAGAACACAGAGTACAGCCAAGATACACAGCAAAGAGATCACCAACATCACCCAGGATAACCAGAGGTTACAAGTTTCCAAAAATTCTCCCTAGGAGATGCACAATTGTAGATGGTACTAGAGGCCTAACCTCTCTCCTTCCTGGCAGTCCTAATTTGGAAATGTGCTAGAGATCACCTCACCTGGGCTGAGGACACCTCATCCATCATGGAATTATACAGGCAACAGTAAAATCTCAAGGACAAGCACCCATGTATTCTCCACCTCTTAGGCTCTTCCAGCTGGGTTCAAGTTTATCTCTAAACTCAGTACTGGGAACCCAGAACAAAGGCTAGTTTTCCAGAAGCCTCTGGGTACCATGCTAGCAATCTTTAGAATAGTTTGGAGTGTGTGTGTATCCACCCATCTCTTAAAGATAAAGATAGTAGTTCCAAGATAGCCTATGATATTGGAAAGCTATGTACTTGCCAGATCATAACCTTCTTGAGGCTGGGCTCCAGATCTCATAGAACTCCAGCAGCTCTATAGAGTGCCTGATAAGCCAAAAATGATTTTTTAATTTTCTTTAAGTTTCTGTCTGCCTTCTCAAATCTCAAATAAAATCCTCAACAATGATGCACTTTAGCCATAAAAAAATGTTTTCAGATTACATCTACACCCACTCCTGCTCTATACCCTGGTGTTAATAAAGCTTTCTTCTTCCTGACTTTGAAGAGAGCATAGACTAAGATACCAAAAGTGAGGTAGGAAATGTACTTCATGACAAAGGAGGTAAAATAAACAAAAGAAAGGAGACAGAAAAACAGAAAGCTAGTTCAATGAAAAGTTAATGCACTTGCAAGGTTTGGCCTGGAGATTGGTGGGATGTAAAAGCTGGGTGATAAATTAGGGCTAGAAGTTGGAAATTGAGCTGATTTTATTTCAGGAGTGACATGGACAAATTCACATTTCGAAAAGCTCCTCCTGGCACCCAGGGGAAGTGTGCATTGGAGATGGAAGAGCCAAGGGTGGGGAGAGCAGGGGAGAAAGCTGATGAACACTCCCAAGAGAGCAAAGGCAGGAGGCTTAGAGGAAGGAAAGGGAAGGCAGACTTAAGATGTATTGGGAAGAATTGGCAGGACTTAGTGACAAACTAGATAAGGGGACTGAAGAAGACAACAGAGCTGAGGATAAATCCTACTTTTATGAGACTCACTAGAACAAGAAGCACAGGATGAAAGTTCGGGTGCGAACAGCTTACTTTTACAGGTGACTGTGGGAAGGTTTACCTAGCAGTTCTGCTGGGCAATATGGGTTGCTCAGGAAAGAAAGAAGAAAAGAAAGAAAGAAAGAAAGGAAGAAAGAAAGAAAGAAAGAAAGAAAGAAAGAAAGAAAGAAAGAAAGAAAGAAAAAGAGAAGGAAGGAAGGAAGGAAGGAAGGAAAGAAGGAAGGAAAGAAGGAAGGAAAGAAGGAAGGAAAGAGGAAAAGAAAAGAAAAGAAAAGATGAATTTCAAGGATAGGGGGAGGTTATTTTAAGGACGCCAGGACTTGAGCCACAAGGGAAGTTAAAAACCAAAAGGAAGTTATTCTTCCCATTATCCACTTCTCAACGTTATCAGTCTTTCAAGGCCATAGGCATCCAATCTCCACCCTCCAGCCAAAGAGATTCTCCTAAAACAAGTCAAATCGGGCCATTCCTGGCTAATACCCACGGCCCTGAGGGAGAGGCTCACAATCCTTAATTTCACCTTGGACCACATTCATAGTCAAGCTCTAGCATCCCCCTCCACCTCATCGCCCACAACTGTGCTCCTTGCCACTGATGGGTAATCAGAGGATTAAAGGACTACTAAGGTGATAGGGAGATGATCTCTCATCTCTTTCTTTCTGCCCATCAGTACATTCCAGATTCACCTCCTCTGGGAGGATCCAAATCTCACTCCTCTCCTGTAACTTTTTTTTAAAGTTTATTTATTTTGAGTGAGAGAGAGAGAGGGGGGCAGAGACAGGGAGACAGAAAATCCCAAGCAGGCTCCACACTGTCAGTGCAGAGCCCAATATGGGGCTCACAGTACGAACTTGTGAGATCACAACCTGAGCCAAATCAGGAGTCAGATGCTCAACTGACTAGGCCACCCAGGCGCTCCTCTCCTATAACTTTTCTTACATGTGGCTCTGGCTTATACAGACTCACCTGGAGTCCTGACATCATAGGTTTCAGAAATATTTTCTAATAGCATGAAGCAACATTTCCTTAATTTCCCTGTTGCAATTCCAGATTCTCATGGGAGAGACTCTGGGTGACCCTTATTATAAGGGTCAGGTGACCACTTTCACTCCAATCAGCCCTGAACGAGGGTCAAAGTCACATAGAAAGTAAGCCTTCCCAAGGCAATTGAGATGGCCAGGCACACAGAGACAGAGGTATAGGCACCAAGGAAGTGATCAATTTCTCTATCCCAATACTGTCCTCTTTGTGTGTGACTATTTTTTCTAACTTCTCCATTTCTACTTAAATTTTGTTCTAAGATTACAAAGTATCAGTACCACTCACACAGTGTTTCAGTTTCAACCAATTCAGTAGTATATATGAATCTAACATGCATGTTCTTATTTTCCTTTTTCCAGATCACTCATGAAAACATTTTAAAGAGAAATTTGGTTTCCTAGTGTGGCATCACAGAAGGCTCAGACCTATTCCCAAAAAAGTGGATTTAGAAGAAAAATGTTGGGGTGCCTGGGTGGCTCAGTCAGGAGAGTGTCCAACTCGATTTCAGCTCTGGTCATGATCTTAGGGTTGTGAGATCGAACCCTGCATGAGGCTCTGCATGGAGTGTGGAACCTGCTTAAGATTCTCTCTCTCCCTCTGCCCCTTTCCCCACTTGTGTGCTCTTTCTCTCTCTCTGTTTCTCTCTCAAAAAAAAAAAACATTTAAGAAGAAAAATGTTAAAAATCAAGAAGCTAAAAGCACAAGGTTATTGACTACATCTCTGTAGTAACAGATGGTAATACTAATTGTTGTTCAGGAGTTGCATATTGTTTCAATTTTCTCAAGGGTAAAATATGAGAGTAGACATGGACAGATTTTTAATATTCCATTTCTACACTCACCGCATGAGCTTTGCAAATTATGCGACTCTCTTAATAAAATGCATCTTCTTTTTTTTTTTTTTTTTTTGGAAGGATGTGGCCCTTTTTTTAAGGAGAAACATTTTTAGAAGGTAGCAAAAAATATCACAACCTAGAAAAACTCATTTGAAATTAAGTTGTCTATTTGCAAGTGAATGAGGTGCTATTTCTGTCCATTTCAATATAATCAGCATTCTGCTTCCAGTAATATTCAAATTTTCATTGCAAATCACAGTGATGAAGGTCTGCATTTCTCATAACTCAAGGAGATTCAGAACTCACCCCTGGTTCATGGGCTCCTTTAGCGTTTATATGAGATTTTTATAGTAGTTGGAAGATAAGTTTACCTCCTTCCACCAATACCTGTTGGGTGGGAAACACAACTAAAAATTAAAAAGAAAATATCATGTTAAAGAGGTGTGAGGTGGAAGGCATGTAAATAGTTGATCAAACGTGGACAGTATGTAACAATATATGATGCAAAGAGGATAAAAGAGATCCTGAACTTGGGACTTGCCAAATCCAAGCTCCATCTTTGAAAGGATATCTAATCTCCAATTAGGTGTTAAAATTATTTTATATCTTGGACTTAAAATATAACCCCTGGACACAACCTAGATAGTCAGCTTCAAGGGATGCCGGGATGAACTTTTCTGCCCTTCCCACTCTGAACTATTTTATATGCTGCCTGTCCTTCCTTCCACAGAGCAGGCAAATTTACTGTGAGAGGGCTATCCCTTTGGATCAGGCATTGCTTTTTCCAGGTAGGGTCTTTAAAAATGCAGATTCTCCTGAGAGAGGTAACATAAAATATCGGTGACATCGTTACCTGCAAAGGTTTATCAAAAGCTGTGCAGAGAGGGTAGGATAGCAAGGGGGTGAGGAAGCAGCAGAAAATGGATGTTCAGAGACACAGGGGATGCTTTCCATCAGTGCTGCTTCGATTTGGGGATTCAATTGACGCTTTCCTTAGTGAAATACTTCTAATAACTCACAAAAGTGTTTCAGGTTTGGTTTCTTCTTTGTTAGACTCATTTAAATCATGAAACTATCCTGATCAGATGGCCCATGTAACTTTGATTATGTTTGTACCAAAGGCTTTTCTGCCACATTAAATGCAGTGATTACCACCACCTTCGCTCTACACAGGGGACCCAAATAGCCCGTGTGAGTTCATTTGCTAGTCAATCACAATCCTGTTCTCATTTTCCAAATCAACACAGAGTTGATATGAACATGTATGTAAATGTTTAGCACCATGCCT
This sequence comes from Panthera tigris, assembly GCF_018350195.1. Lineage (NCBI taxonomy): Eukaryota > Metazoa > Chordata > Mammalia > Carnivora > Felidae > Panthera > Panthera tigris. The sequence continues at coordinate 24,149,784 of NC_056666.1, forward strand.
GGATGTGCTTTTGGGGTTTGAAATGGGCATGAGAACAAAGCTAGCCCATTAGGGTTTTTTTTTTCCTCCAAAAAAAATCTGTAATGAGGAAGGGAGGGAGAATAGGGAGGAAGAAAGATCCTGTATGAATAGGATTGGGACAATTCACTGGACAGTGTGGCATGGCCATATTCAGCTCTTTGAACCCAGAGGTGAGAAAAAGTCAGACTGCTAAGAGCAGGATGCAGTGGGTGTACACGGAGGGTCCTGGCAGCTTGGCAATTCCCAGCCCAAGTTCCATACTGAGTCCAGCTGGGGTCCATGAGACACCCTTATGCCCACATAATGAACTTCCCACCACTACCTTTTCATTTTTGTTTTCAGTCAGCCTGAATTGAATTCTGTGGCTTGCAAGCAGAGTTGAAACTAATACAGTTCTTGGGATGTTTCTGTAGATATACCCCGATCTGTAATGGCAGGTACACTGAGATGTCAGAGAGGAAAATCTTAGATAAGGCTCCCAAAAGGGGGATGCCTTGTTCTAAGTAAGGGTCAATGTGTATTTCAGAAGAATGGCATGAATGTCATCCAGAAGACTGAGCCGTTGGCCACTCTGTTCAGGGTTAAGGTCCATTACTGGCATACCAAGAGCATGAAAATGTGACAAATAGGATTGTCCTCTGAAGACATAAAACATAAAATCAACACACGGTGGATCAGATTAGATACATGCCAAAATATCCAATGAGAAAGAATGAAATCTGGCCATTTGTAGCAACGTGGATGGAACTGGAGAGTGTGATGCTAAGTGAAATAAGTCAGGCAGAGAAAGACAGATACCGTATGTTTTCACTCATATGTGGATCCTGAGAAACTCAACAGAAGACCAAGGGGAGGGGAAGGGGGAAAAAAAAGTTACAGAGAGGGAAAGAGGCAAACCATAAAAACCCTTAAATACTGAGAACAAACTGAAGGTTGATGGGGGGTGGGGAGAGGGGAAAGTGGGTGATGGGCATTGAGGAGGGCGCCTGTTGGGATGAGCACTGGGTGTTGTATGGAAACCAATTTGACAATAAATTTCATATAAAAACAAAAACAAAACAATTAAATAAATAAATAAATTTTCAAAAAAATATCATTTATAAAAATCAACATGCTCCCTATGTCAAAAATTTGATTCTAACATGACTGAATGGAGGAATAATGCTGATAGAATTTTGTTTTTTTTTTTTTGTTTTTTTTTTTTTTAATATATGAAATTTACTGTCAAATTGGTTTCCATACAACACCCAGTGCTCATCCCAAAAGGTGCCCTCCTCAATACCCATCACCCACCCTGCCCTCCCTCCCACCCCCCATCAACCCTCAGTTTGTTCTCAGTTTTTAACAGTCTCTAATGCTTTGGCTCTCTCCCACTCTAACCTCTTTTTTTTTTTTTTTTTTTTCCTTCCCCTCCCCCATGGGTTTCTGTTATGTTTCTCAGGATCCACATAAGAGTGAAACCATATGGTATCTGTCTTTCTCTGTATGGCTTATTTCACTTAGCATCACACTCTCCAGTTCCATCCATGTTGCTACAAAAGGCCATATTTCATTTTTTCTCATTGCCACGTAGTATTCCATTGTGTATATAAACCACAATTTCTTTATCCATTCATCAGTTGATGGACATTTAGGCTCTTTCCATAATTTGGCTATTGTTGAGAGTGCCGCTATAAACATTGGGGTACAAGTGCCCCTAGGCATCAGTACTCCTGTATCCCTTGGATAAATTCCTAGCAGTGCTATTGCTGGGTCATAGGGTAGGTCTATTTTTAATTTTCTGAGGAACCTCCACACTGCTTTCCAGAGCGGCTGCACCAATTTGCATTCCCACCAACAGTGCAAGAGGGTTCCTGTTTCTCCACATCCTCTCCAGCATCTATAGTCTCCTGATTTCTTCATTTTGGCCACTCTGACTGGCGTGAGGTGGTATCTGAGTGTGGTTTTGATTTGTATTTCCCTGATAAGGAGCGACGTTGAACATCTTTTCATGTGCCTGTTGGCCATCCGGATGTCTTCTTTAGAGAAGTGTCTATTCATGTTTTCTGCCCATTTCTTCACTGGGTTATTTGTTTTTCTGGTGTGGAGTTTGATGAGCTCTTTATAGATTTTGGATACTAGCCCTTTGTCCGATGTGTCATTTGCAAATATCTTTTCCCATTCCGTTGGTTGCCTTTTAGTTTTGTTGGTTGTTTCCTTTGCTGTGCAGAAGCTTTTTATCTTCATAAGGTCCCAGTAATTCACTTTTGCTTTTAATTCCCTTGCCTTTGGGGATGTGCCGAGTAAGAGATTGCTACAGCTGAGGTCAGAGAGGTCTTTTCCTGCTTTCTCCTCTAAGGTTTTGATGGTTTCCTGTCTCACATTCAGGTCCTTTATCCATTTTGAGTTTATTTTTGTGAATGGTGTGAGAAAGTGGTCTAGTTTCAACCTTCTGCATGTTGCTGTCCAGTTCTCCCAGCACCATTTGTTAAAGAGACTGTCTTTTTTCCATTGGATGTTCTTTCCTGCTTTGTCAAAGATGAGTTGGCCATACGTTTGTGGGTCTAGTTCTGGGGTTTCTATTCTAGTCCATTGGTCTATGTGTCTGTTTTTATGCCAATACCATGCTGTCTTGATGATGACAGCTTTGTAGTAGAGGCTAAAGTCTGGGATTGTGATGCCTCCTGCTTTGGTCTTCTTCTTCAAAATTACTTTGGCTATTCGGGGCCTTTTGTGGTTCCATATGAATTTTAGGATTGCTTGTTCTAGTTTCGAGAAGAATGCTGGTGCAATTTTGATTGGGATTGCATTGAATGTGTAGATAGCTTTGGGTAGTATTGACATTTTGACAATATTTATTCTTCCAATCCATGAGCAGGGAATGTCTTTCCATTTCTTTATATCTTCTTCAATTACCTGCATAAGCTTTCTATAGTTTTCAGCATATAGAATTTTGAGATGAATTTGATCAGCAGCAGCTTGGGCCTGGGCTGGGAGGTTTCTGGTTTAAAAATAAAAGATGAAACTCTCAAAAAGTGTAAAACTTACAAAAACAGAGTTATTTTCAATTGGCTTTATCTAGGTGTATATATAATCCATTATACACTATTTATATAAAAAGTATATAAAATTGATACATTGTTTTCAACTTTGATATTCCACAGTAATTTAAGACATGAAGAATCACATAACATGACCATATTTTCATCAATAATTGCACACCTCTGTATCCAATTATAAAGGTTGAATTGTGTTAGAGGAATTGGCAATATACTTGCCTTTAGAGAAACATAGTTTAGTTCTCTCTCTATATATGGATCCCTTTATACCATGTCACATTGGTATTACTTTGGTCCTATATATATATTTAAATGTTTGAAGTGCCTTAGACTCTTGACATAGTTTCAAAATAAAACTTTGTTAAGTTCTAATAAATTTTGAGTAAAAAACTTGAATAAAATCAAAGAGCAAGCCATGATTTATGGCTAAGAAGATAGTGGGAATATGGATGGAACAACATATGTTTACAATACAAAAAACAATATTACATAGTAATTAGAGCAGTGGTTCTCAAAATGGGGTTCTTTCAACCTTGGGGATCCCAACACCTTTTCAGGGAGCCCATGGGGTCAAAATTATTTTACAATTAATAATTGTAAAACGTTATTTGTGGGTTTTTTTACTGTGTTGACATTTTCGTGCAAAAATAATAGTGATTAAAATTGCATGTGCTTTAACATGAATCAAGGCAGTGGCACCAAACTACACTATACTGGTCATTACCATAGTCTTTATCACCATGTACTTATAGTTTAAAACATCCACTTTCACTGAAGACTGTCCTTGATGCTGCACTACATATGATTAAATCTCCACCATTTCATACAAGGTGATGAAATGAGAAGAAATGAAAAGAAAGGGGGATGGCAGACAGAACATCTGGGGGTGTATGTTTAGGATAATAGAAAATGGGAGAAATGAGAGATTTTCAAGCAGATGACAAATAAATTTGAGTCAAGAGCTTTGAGAGAGGTCCCATGTGTCCTTCAGCAAAATGGTTTTGCAGAAAGGGTCCTATGATGAGGAAATTCTCCTGTTTTTCTTATCTCTGCTTTTCTGGTTCACCCAATCCCTCTCCCGATCCCCCACATGTTTTTAAATGGGGAGTACGTATCCTGAAAAGCAATAAACATCAATTCTCTCTCTTGGGGAGACCTGGCTAATACCAAGTCTCTAATATATAAAAGAAAAATTATTTTTCATGATAAAGCAGGAAATGCTCTAAAAATTGACCAAAAAATGGTCAATATCACCATAATAATTGTTAAAAATTGGAAAAATGATAAAAATTCTTTACCATTCTTATTTTTATGAGCTTTCTGTGAGACAGACTTATCTATTAGAAATATTTCTCAAAAACTTAACAGAAGTCCATGGGGGAGGGGAAGAAAAAAAAAGAGGTTAGAAAGGGACAGAGCCAAAGCATAAAGGAATCTTAAAAACTGAGAACAAACTGAGGGTTGATGGGGGGTGGGAGGGAGGGGAGGGTGGGTGATGGGTATTGAGGAGGGCACCTTTTGAGATGGGCACTGGGTGTTGTATGGAAACCAATTTGACAATAAATTTCATATTAAAAAAAAAAGAAAGAAATATTTCTCAGAGAATTTACAAGATGAAAAAATCATTAAAAAAATCCTCCCCAGTTTCTCTTTATTTTGCTTTTTGAAACACTTGTAAACATTTATACGAGGTTTTCAGAAGACTTAACCCCCTGGTTCAATTTGTATTCAAGGTCTTTGAAGATAGTCATCAGTTTCTGCTCCCTTTAAAACTCCAAAATTACACTAGCACCGCCTCTCCTGACATATGGCAATTGGTCTGATTTAAAACTTGCTGGTTTAAACTTGTACATTCAGTCCTATGCAGCCTAAATTCTAAATATAACCCATTTCTCCTTAAGACAAGAGCTCAATGGAATGTGAATTCTACACAGAATTTCACACAATTTTAGATGTTCACCTTAAATTTACTGCCTAAAGTTATTAAAATACTGGTTTTTAAATTATCTAATTAGGTCACTGACTAATTAACTACTACTACACTTGTAAACATTTATATGAGACGACTATTTTTAAATCTCATTTTGGTGCTGCAAAGCTTCCAATGGACTTATTTTGGCTAGGATCAATACCAGTTTCCAGGAAGAACAGTGCTTGATGGAAGACTGTCTAAGTAAGCTTTGACACCAGGCGCCATATTTCCCGTCTGGTTACCAGCTTTCAAGTAAAGCCTCAGGAGCTATGCCTTACATTTTGTTCCTGGCCCCATTAGAGGCTCCTTGGCTGGGACAGAACTCTGTGTCCATGTTTTCTCACCATCCAGCTGTTTGTCTTGTCCCAGGCTCCTCCTTTGTGTAGTTTTCTGAGATGAACCTCTTTCCTATCCTGCCTCTGTTCTTTCTGCAACTTTGACTTGGCTCTCCTTGGACCCAGCTTCCTGTCCTGCTTCTGCCGGCCCCGAGAATTGGCCTCTGTGCTCAAACAGTAAGCAGTGGGAACATCAGCAGTGGGAAACCACATTCACCTTCTTCATTCCCTTTACTTCACATGTGTTCAGCTGCCCCACTGAACTCACCCTGCAGCAATCCTATTTCAGCCTCTTATCTTCTTTCCAACCCACTATTCTTTCATATTTTTCCCTAAAAATAATGCCATTGGCTACTCTTCCCTCCTCTCACCCTTTCTCCACCATCTCAGTCTTCTGGTCTTTCTTCCTCCTAATATGTCTGTTTCTATGTCTCTTTTTATTTTATGCTCTTCCATGGTTCTCTTCCAGTTGTTTTTTGTTGTTGTTGTTGTTGTTCACTTTCTTTTCTGCCACAACCAAAGTATTTTCTCCAATACTTACCAAGGAACAAGTATTGCCAAATGTGTGGTTTTGAATCAGACAGCCCCCATATTGGAGCTCTCTATCTGGGAAACCAGGTGAGAAAATACCAGATACTCACAATGGTTTTAAAGTAAGTAAAATTTGCTTCAGTATATTATGAAATGACCTTGCACCATTGTCCTAGGTTGCTCTTTGGGGCTCTACACACCTCTGTTCTGATTCTCCATGAGAATCTCACCAACCCTTAATGCTGGCACACAAATCCTGGCCTCATGGTTCTAAATTCTCATGAATAACACCTGCCAGTCAGAGGCATTGCAACGTCTCAGTTTTACAGACTATTTTCCTTTTATACACTTACTATGTGTACACTTACTATGTGTTAGCCTTGAAAAGTTTATTTTTTCCAAACATTGCAGAACTTTTAAATGGAAAGTCCAAGTTTAATCACAAAAAAAAAGAATAGCATTTTAAAATGAGAACATGTTAAGAAATAGAATCCAGTCCTGAAAATCCTTGAGGGAAAAAAATCACTGTATTTTTTCTGTTGGAAATTTATATTTGCATTTGCAGCAGGGCTATTCCAAAGGATGTCATGTATACATGGGCATCCTTAAACATACAGAAATGATTCTGTACTTGTTGCATCATGTTCTGAGTGTTTGTGGTTTGGCTAGTCATGAGAAATGACCTGATGAAGAAGCTCAAGAAGCCGTGAGTGGCCATGACCCTTACTTCTGCTGAGGTAATAAGAGCACCAGCTCTTTAGAAGGAGTAATGCTTCGTTCTGAAAATTACCTGCCACTGAAAATTTCTTTAAACTATTCCCTATTCGGTTACATTTTCCATATCAGATCTAGTGTAGGATGAGTTTATAGCACCTTAGGCAGAAGTCATAGCCAAAATATTTCACATCCAGTAGGGAGATACTGATCACTCAGAATGGAAGCCCAACCAACCAGAACAGATACCATATTGGTACGTACCTCCTAATAGCAGCTCTAGTTTTGGAAACCCATGAACAATGAATCTGAGAGATCAGCTATGTCGATGTTCTGTACTGCATGTGTTTTTGTTGTGCCTTTTGCTTGTATAAAAGAAAAAAGTAGTTTGGATAAGTAGAAATTGGGAAAGCCTCACTTCTTAAAGAAAACTAAAAAACCAAAATTGTAAAATTATACAATTGTATATTAAAATTGTAAATTAAATTACCAAACAAGAGTTTCCTACTTAATGGGACGTGCCTAATGCAGTGCCTGAATAGCATAGGTATAATAGGTAGTTTGACTGGTGGTATTAGTTATATCTTTTTATCACTGAAAATTTATCAAGAATTTATTGAAAAATCTATGACCACTCTGAGGGCCTGTTTAGGTTACACAGAGGCTTCACAACAATATGTGACAATGTGAAAAACAAAATTAATTGAGGACTCACAGAAAGTGATAAAAAGGAAGAGGAAGTTGGTGAATCCATAAAGTAGAAGATACCAGTAGATAGGGGACAAAAAAAAGGAAGTAAACATGGAAATCTGAAATAAAGGGGAAGTAAAAAACAAGCCAAGAAAATTAAGTAGCCTAAAAATATATCTGGTGAAACTGCACAGTACTAGGATGGGAAGACAGTTAATAGTTCAGGAACAGGAAACCAAGAACTAAAGTGACCCAGTGATTTAGAGCATTGCTCAACAAACCTCTCAGTGTCTTGTATTGCTCAGGATAAAAGCAGCCTTTTAAAAAGCCACATACAAGGGACTCCCAAGAGCCTCAGTAAGCGCAAAAAGCATGTGGATTCTGAGGTCCCTCCTCCACCACCTACACCCCATATCCCAGTCTTTGCATTTAGCTAGTTCCAGAAGCCTATGGTCTTCAGTTGGCATCAGATGATAAAAATAAAGTGACAAAACAGGCAACATAATTTAGAAATAACTATGTCTATGAAGAAAGTAATTTTTGCCCTATGGGAAGAGGAGGGAGAAAGGGAAGAGAGAAAGACTGATTTGTCCCATTTCCACAACCCTGCATTATACCTACAGCGGGTGGGGAGGTGGTATTGTACAAAGAGTTTTGGTCAATTTGGATACACAAATGTTTAGTGATGTATATGAAATAGTCAAATGTCTACCTGTTGATAATACCTGTTGCTGTTTTTGACCTAATTACATATATATACTTCAGTCGTGTATTATTAAACACCTTCTGATTTACCAACATTGATTTTTTTTACACTCACATTACATTTTAAAAAATGTATTCAAGTTATTTACCTGTGCCTTTGACATCATCATCTTCACCATTATTCAAATCACTTTTGGAGTTATTGAGTACAGTTCTCCAGAGCACATTATTATTATATTTTATAAATATGATTCTGGCTCTGAAATGTTTATGCCATACCATCAATAACCATTCACAGAATACTGTCAGTTGGCTTTTTCACTCATAGTTGCATAGTCTTAATCTCTAAACATTACCATTTGATGTATGATTCTGTAGAAAAATATATTAAATATTGAATAAATACAAAATATTTATAACATGTGTTTGAGGTATAACAACCAACTGGTCCAAAGAAAAATCTCATGCATCCTACACTCAGCATAAGAAATGAGCATTGGAGTGCCTGGGTGGCTCAGCTGGTTGAGCGTCTGACTCTTGATTTTGGCTTAGGTCATGATCCCAGGGTTGTGGGACTGAGCCCTGCATCAGGCTCTACACTGAGTGTAGAACCTGCTTAAGATTCTCTGTGGGTCCCTCCCTAATCTCACTGTCCTTCCTCCTTACCCACTTGGCTCCCATCAGTATTCCACCATTTTAAAGTTTGTGTTGATCATTATTTTGCATTTAGTTATGGTTTTAGTACTATGATTGTATCCTTGTACAACATATGGTTTCATTTTGCACATTTTTATTTCTTTAAAAATGAAATCATGCATATCCCACAACTTATTTTTTGACTTGATATTATATTTCTAAGATTTATCCATACTGAATGTGCACAACTATAGGTCATTTATTTTCATTATTGCAGCATTCTATTAGTTGACCATACCAGCATGCATTCATCCTTCTTACTACTGATGGAAATTTAGGTTGTTTCCAGATTTGCCACTACAAACAATGCTTCTATGAATATTCTTTTGATGTCTCAGTGCTCATTTGAGAGATTTTTCTAGAGTATTTTATTGGTTTGGTTAAATTTCAGATAACAGAATCTCTTCTATATAATCTAAAGGATCTATTACAAAGTATGAAACATTATAAATTAAGCTTCCTATTACAACTCACAGCTATACAAAGAATGGGGATTACTTCTATATACTAATATGAAGTGATCATCAAAATATAATCTTAGCTGGAAGAAAAACAAGATGTGGAAGAATAAACATAGTATTTATCTAAGAAAAGGAAAAGAAAGAAAGAAGGAAAGCAAGAAAGCAAGAGAGAAAGAAAATGTGTGCAGGGTAGGGACAAAGAAAGACAGAGAGAGAGAGAGAGAGAGAGAGAGAGAGAGAGAGAGAGAATCCCAAGCAGGCTCCACACTGTCAGCACAGAGCCCAGTGCGGGGTTCAAACTCATGAACCCATGAGATCATGACCTGAGCCAAAATCAAGATTCAGATACTCAACTGACTGAGCCACCCAGGTGCCTGTCACATGCACACTTTTAGTTTTAAAAAATAAACTATAAAGGAACCTGGGTGGCTTAGTCCGTTGGGCGTCCGACTTTGGCTTGGGTCATGATCTCACAGTTCATGAGTTCAAGCTCCGCGTCAGGCTCTGTGCTGATAGCTCGGAGCCTGGATCCTGCTTCAGATTCTGTGTCTCCCTCTCTCTCTACCCCTCCCCTGCTCATGCTCTGTCTCTCTCTGTCTCAAAAATAAATAAAAAGCATTAAAAAAATAACTTATAAAATACATCAAAGGATTATCTATAGAGGGAGAGAAAGGGCCAGAAACAGACACTTAACTTTTCTGAATACAACATGTGTTGTCAATTTGACTTTGGAATCATGTAAACATTTTACATAACTTTAAAACAAATCAAAATGAAAATAAAGCAATCCCTAAATATCAAAAGCAAAATGAAATAAATGAAGTCATCTCTGTATCAAACTGAAAACACACAGATAGACATTATTTCAAATAATTTTAAAATACAGTACTTTGACCATACATCAGATCACTTATGAGACAACTTGAAGAAGTTCCCACTGGCCAAAGATGGGGCAACAATAAAAATAAGAATACATAAACCATATTAAAAAACAATTTATTCATAATAATAGTAAAATAAGCAACTTAAACCAATGTGTGAACTTAGCAAAATATTTGAGAAGTAATTGGGGACTGAAGAGTTGACCAAGATGGCAATACAGGAGGATCCTGAGCTCTCTTCCTCCCTCCTCCCATGGACACACCAAATGTACAACTCCACACAGAGCAAACCCCTCTGAAAGAGATTCAGAAATTAGCTGAGTGACTCCTACACATTAGACAAATGAGAAAATACTCACATTGAAACGGATAGGAAAAGCTGAGATATTCTCTTACCATAAACCCCATACCCAGCACAGTGCCATTCAATTGGGAGGAAACTCCCAACTCTGAGCTTCACCCTGAGTGAAGGGTTTGGACCCCATATCTAGCACCCTAACTTTAAAGACTCCCACCAGAAGTTTGGGTTTCTAACAAGCCCAGCTCTGAAAGCCAAAGGCTTGTGTCCATGAGACTTACAAGACTATAGCAAACAAAGAATCAACCTTAACAATGCATGAGCACTCACTGCAACTATCCCCTCCAGGCCTCAGTGCAGAGAAAATAAGAAAAAATGCCTATCTCTAAGTCTTTCCCTGAAAGAGGTTTATCTCCATATTTTCAAAGCTACTAGTCTTATGAGGGCCAGTCTTCTACCTCAGCAGATACTAATAAGGGTTGGCTGCAATTCTCCTCCAGAGACCAAGGAAGCTAGATACCCCTTTTGCCTTCCCCATCTAACCCACTCCAAGGAAGGAGCTTATCCACATATCTGGTGCCCCAGCTTTTGTAGCAGCCACACAAGAGACAAGTTCCCCAGATGCCTGGCTCTTTAATACCCAATAGGGCTTGCATTCATGAGTCCTGTGGGACTATAGCAAACAAAGAAACAGTTCTTAATGGGTGCCAGAGAACTTCCTTGTAGCTATACTCCCAGACAAAATGCCCATTTCCTAGTTTCTCCCTGCAGGCTGCTTAACTACATACTTTCCTAGCTGCTATCTGAGGGTCTGGCTTCTAATCACCCTGCATCTAGGTAATAACTATAATCCATCCTTTGAGAACACTGGTAGGTCTTTTATACCCTCAACTACTCAGAACCATCTAGAAAGAAGGAGGTTTGGATGATCACAAAAATTTTGAGAGGCAATCAGGAGCTCAACCTGGACTGATTAATGAGGCTCATTTTCTAAGACTGGAAGGGGAGGCTGTTTTATTTTAAGTGCAGACACCAACACAAAAAATCAAAGAAAACCAAAAAAAAAAAAACAGGGGAATATGTACCAAACAAAGAATAAGAGAAATCTTCACAAGCCAATCTGAACAAAATGGAGATACATGCTTTGCCCTATAGAGAGTTCAAAATAATAATCATAAAAATATTCACTGAGGTTAAGAAAGCAGTGCATAAGCAGTGATAATTCAACCCAGAAATATGAAATATTTAAAAGGTACCAAACAGAAATCACAGAGCTGAAAAATATATTAACTGAACTGAAAAAATTCAATTCAGGGGTTTAACAGCAGCGCAGATGAAGCAAAAGGATTGGAGAACTCAAAGATGGGGCAATGGAATTCATCCAATCAGAGGATCAAAAGGGAAAAAGAATGAAAAAGAATGAAGATAGTTTAAGAGACTCCCTGGACACTATCAAACACACAAATAGACATGCAAGATCTTCCATGATAATTCCTAGCTATGAGACAGAGCAGGGACTAGACTCAGGTCCCCTCAACCCTGACTACAAAATCCATCATTCTTTGGCTGCCTCCATAAGGAAAAGTAAAGGCTAAAACTCTATGCCTCTTAAGTTGCATATTCTGCAGGAATGCATAGGGAGAATGCTTACTGAAAGGAGGATGCTTCCTACAAAGACTGGAGAAGATTCAAGACCAAAACAGTCTGCTCCAAGATGGATCCCAGTGCTGACCTTTCATCAACTTTTTTCCTCATTGTGATACTAAAAATCACCCCCAGGTGTGATTTAATATGTGGTGCATGAAATTAAACATGTGATGCATGAAAAAGCAAGACCTTCAAGTACACAGGTGTTAACAAATCCTTGCCTCTACATGATTATATGTCATCCTTTATCCACCCAACTTTTTCTTAAAAACTCTCCCTGATCAGTGAGTCAGCCTGAGGATTCTTTCCCTTGTGCTGCTTCACTTGTACTCAAGCACAAGTCCCAATATAAAGTCCCACCTGTGAGGGTGCCTGGGTGGCTCAGTTGGTTAAGCATCCAACTTTGGCTCAGGTCATGATCTCATGGGTCGTGGGTTCGAGCCCCACATTGGGCTCTGTGCTGATAGCTCAGAACCTGGATCCTTGCTTCAGATTGTGTCTCTCTCTCTGTTCCTCCCCCACTCATACTCTGTATCTCTCTGTCTCTCAAAAATAAATAAACGTTAAAAAAAATTAAATAAAGTCCTGCCTGAAACTCCCATTTGGCCTCTTGTTAATTTTTATTGCTTAGAGAGCCCAAGGGCTGGCCTTGTTTGGTAACAGCTAGATCTTCACCATTATATCATATCATCATACTATATGTTCTTGCTATATTAAATTACGTGTACATCCTTGAATGAGTCCTTTTTTCCTTTCCTTTTTTTTTTTTTTTTTTTTTTTGCTTAATAATGCTTTCTGTCCCTGAATGTCTTTCATGCCCCCTTCATCTAGAGTGTATTTCCAGACTCATTTCACATTGTTAGCATTATTGGAAAGCCTCCATAAGAATAGCACTGTAGAAAGTACTGAAGAGCTTATGTTTCCAAAGAAGAAACATTTTTCTTGGAATTAATTATTTGAAAACTGTGCTCTCTACTTTCCCAAATGCCCACATTACTGAGTCAATAACTCAGTAGCTGTCTATGCAAAAACCTCTTTAATCTGCTTATATTTGTGTTCCTCCATTGTTGCTATCTCTTTCCTCATCTGCTTCAGAATTAGTGGAGAGGTAGTAAAGAAATCATCAGAAGCCATATATTAGGAACAACTTCCTTACCCTAGCAGGTGAAGAGATGGTTCAGCACCAAGGACAGGGGCACCCATGATTGTCCAGGCTTACTTTCCTGGCTGTCTGTCCAGGCTCTCTCCTCCCCATTAATATTTTAGTCATGTCATGACTGTGTTCCTTAAGAGTTCCTCCCCACTGTTGAATTTATCTCTATCATAGTTGTCACCTTGTATTAAAATTACTTGTTAATATATCTTCTCAACCACACTTAAGGGTACTCTTCTTAGCCTCAGCACAATTCCTGGGGCATAGTAGACTCAGTAAATTGTAGATGAATTAATAAAAATAAATCAACAAATAGCTTTCAAAAAAGTGAAATCCAAGGACACACTTAGATAAAACAAGTATGAAGGGAAGCAAAAGTCATATATTTGTTATTACTCCTTTAGACATCAGTTCTCAGTTGTAGCTGTGCATTAGAATAACCTGTAGAGATTACCAAAAATACAAAAATCCAAGATGCTACTCCAGAAATGTAGAATAAGAATCCTGAGAGCTGGTATTTGTCATGTGTATGGAGGACAGGTAATTTCCAAGAGCATGAAATAATTCTTCTACAGATACCTCTAAGTGCTGCTATATCCCTAGAGGGGGAATTATCATCTGGAAAGGGGAAGAAGCTCCAGCTGTTGTCATTTATTTGAGCAGCAGGACCCAATATTTTCAGCTAGGTGTAATGGAAAACAGCAGAAATTGTATCTTTATGCTGACATCTGCTGGTCTCCCACTTATGGTGTAATAATGCAGATAAAGTTATTCTTCAGATTCTCTCCTTCCCATCTGCAACCTATAAACAAACAGTCCTAAGAACTATTTCACTTCCCAGGTGGTGCCAGTAGCACAAAATAAATCCACTCTGCTTCAAACAGGGGAGAAAAGAAATGACAAGAGCACCATGGACATGAGAGGAAATCTGTTTCAGCTTTTGATTTTCTTCCTTTTAATGAACTTCATCTTTCAGATTATCTTTGCAGAACTAGCTGCAAAATTTTTCTCAAAATATAAATGTGAAACATGTTTCACTAAAACTTGAAAGCTCCTACATTTATAAGTAACATGAACTGCCAAGCACATTTATAACATGTCAGTTAAGGCTATTTAACGTTTTTCTCTTTTTGTCTAGAAAGAGGTTATTTAAATTTTTTAATTTTTTTAATGTTTTTTTTATTTTAGAGAGAGAGAGCATGTGTGAGCAGGGAAAGGGCAGAGAGAGAGAGGGAGACAGAGGGTCTGAAGTGGGCTCTGTGCTGACAGCAGAGAGCCCAATTTGGGGCTCAAACTCATGAACCGCGAGACCATGACCCGAGCTGAAGTCAGATGCTTAACCGACTGAGTCACCCAGGCACCCTTAAATTTTAAATACCCATGTAGAGAGCTTTATGCCAGATTTTCCAAAGATCTGGAAACACTTATTAACTGAATTTTATTATTCAATTCAGGAAAATAACTTCTGGGTCTTTCACTAAATCCACAATTATAGCATTTGACCCAGTCCTGCTCTCAAGGTGCTTATGCTTTAGTTAAAGGATGTAGGGTTGTTCTCAAATGATGCAAATAAAGATTCTGGCCATCCTCTTCATCACTCTTCTGTCATACCTCAGAGGTTGCTGCCTTTTATAACATAATTCTTCCAATCAAAAAACAACTTGCATAATGAAACTACAAGGCAACTTAATATTTTTATTGATTTATTAGCTATGATGTTATCCACAAGTAGTGTTTAGTATTTATGAATCTCTTATTAATATGGCGATGAGAGTTGTTCCACTGCAGAAAAATATTCAAACTCCAAAAATTATAATCAGTTAAAAAAAATAAGATTAAATGATACACTGAAACCTTCAGTGTATTTGAAGCCATTCAGGAAAATATAAAAATTGCTTAAAAATAGTATATATCCTTCAGTTAATATGAAACATACACAGTTTCTTCCTTTAAAAGTAAAAATAAAATTTCTACATTCCTGATCTTTTTGGAAGGTTTAACCTCCAAAATATAAAAAATGTTGTTAGTTGTGATACTTCTGTTGTTCAAGGAAGGGAATGCTGTCTTTAAAAGCAACTAGAAGAAATATTTAGAGTAATATTAATACAGTAAATGCCACATGGCTTATTATTCCTGTTTGTCAAACTAGAAGTGATAGAAGAAAGACACAGTGCTAAAGATACAGTGAAAATGAGAAAAACATTACAAATCATCTACAGATGAACATAAACCCTATAACTAAGCAATCTTGGATGTGAATTATCACACAAAGAGACGTTATTTAAAATGTTTTTTAATGCTTATTCATCTTTGAGGAAAAAAGAGACAGAGCATGGGCATGGGAGGGGCAGAGAGAGAGGGAAACACAGGATCTGAAGCAGGCTCCAGACAGGCTCTGAACTGTCAGCACAGAGCCCAATGTGGGACTCAAACCCATGAACCTCAACATCATGACCTGAGCCGAAGTCAGATGCTTAACTGACTGAGCCACCCAGGAGCCCCCAGAAAGAAGTTATTTAATGCATGATCCAGAATTGTGTCCATATTGATTTACATCTCGAGGCTTTAAAATGTAAAGCATTAAAACGGTAATGCATGTAAGAAATAATATTCTCTTGTAGTAAGATAGAAGTCTATATTTATCAAAATTCAAAAACTTCTTAGTAACTTAATTCAAAATATTATCTTCATTCCATCAACAGTCCTTTCATCTTCAGACTGGTAATATATTTCCCAAACAGCTGTTTTTCATACCTGTACCTGAGGCCATGTTCATACTCAGACCTGTAATTTTCACCTTAAAAATTGATACCTTATCCCTTTAACACATCTAAGTCAGAGAGAGATAGGTTCTGCTACAGAGTTCTGCCTAAGTCTCTGCTCTCAGAAAGCATCTTTCTCTGGGAAGGACAGAGGTTGTTGGAATCCTTTCTTTTTTTTAATGTTTATTTATTTTTGAGAGAGACAGACAGACAGAACATGAAAGGGGGAGATGCAGAGAGAAGAAGACACAGAATCTGAAGCAGGCTCCAGGCTCTGAGCTCTCAGCACAGAGCCTGACATGGGGCTGGAACTCATGAACTGTGAGATCATGACCTGAGCTGAAGTCAGATGCTCAACCGATTGAGCCACCCAGGTGCCCCTCTTGGAATCCTTTCTTAAAGACTCTCTTAAAGTAGTATTGTCTTGTACAACAAACAATAAACTGGGAGTCAGGAAAAACATGTTCTGAGCAACTCACCTATCCTATTTGGCTTTGGACATCTTTAGTAGCTTCCTGTAAAAAAAATTTTTTTTGAAATTTAGCATAGTAAAATGGCTACATTGTTGTCCAAAGTGTTGAGATTTCTACCAGCAATCAATTTATTGTCTCTCAGTTTCAAATCTGCCCTTTTTCTTAATTTAAAAAAAATTGTAACATTTTATTCAGATATAATTCACACACCATACAATTCACCCACTTACCATATACAATTCAATGGTTTTAAGAATATTCACAGAGCTATGTGATCATCACCATGATCAGTTTTAGAACATTGTCATCTCCTCTCAAAAAGAAACTCTACATTTAGCCATCACCACTCATTCTCCATCCTCTACCCACCCAGATAGCTATAAATATACCTTCTGTCTCTATAGACCTGCCTATTCTAGACATTTCATTTAAATGGAATCATAGAACATGTGATCCTTTGTAACTATCTTCTTTCATTTAGTGTAACGTTTTCAACTGTCACCCCTGTTGTAGCATGTATCAGTACTTCATTCCTTTTTATTGCTGAATAATATTCCATTGTATGGATATATCATATTTTGTCAACCTATCCTTTTATCAATTGATGGGCATTTGGGTTGTTTTCACTTTGGGGATATTTGAATAATGCTGCTATCAACATCTGTGCACAGATGTTTGTGTGGACCTGTTTTTTCATTTATTTTGGGCTATACCTAGGAGTGGAACTTCTGGGTCATATGGTAACTATATTACCACTTGAGGAACTGTCAGACTGTTGCAAAGAACTGCACCACTTTCTTCCATTCCTACCAGCAGTGTATGAGAGTTCCAGTTGCTCCACACCATCATCAACATTTGTTATCTTCTTGACAATTTTTTGATATTGATAGCCATTCTAGGGTGTGTGAAGTGCTAGCTCACTGTGGAATTACCCTTCTTTGCAGTGCTTTATGATAATGGAGCTGGATATTATAAACGTTTTTTCTTTGTCTTCTAGCACAGGTGATGCTTTTCTGCAGAGGCCATGGAAGGCACACTGCAAGAGGAAGGAACTTCTTTTCCTCATTTTGATCTACTTTTCTTCTTACCCCTATAATGAGGCTGCCAGTGGCACATGAAAGACCCATTCGTTCTCACCTTTCAGCAAATTTGGCTAGCACCCTGGCGAGGTGAATTGCTTCTTCACCAGCCCCAGCCAAACAGCTACAATCAGCTCTGGTCTAAGGTACTTCAGGACTTCAGGAACTTCTTTTGCATCTAGTAGCCTGCAGCTGTACCCTCTCCAAAAAGGTCTGAATATCTATCTTTGGGGAAGGAGCCCTCTTCCAAGTTTTACTTCTGTGGATTCTCTCCCTTAGCCCTAGAGGTAGCAGCTGTTCCCTACCTTTGTTATTGCTATATTGTTTGCAAATTTCTTTTACCCCTTTTAGTAATTACCTACCTTTTCCTAGTTAATAAATGCTGTGTCTGAATGCGTGTGTCCCCTCAAAATGCATAAATTTAAATCTTAATGCCCACTGTGATGGTATTAGTAGGTGGGATCTTTGGGAGGTGATTAGCTAATGAGGGGGACACCCTCATGAATGATATTAATGCCTTTATAAAGAGACACCCTCAGAGAGCTACCTAAGCCTCTTCTGCCATGTGAGAATATAACAAGAAGTCTGGGACCTGGCAATGAGCCCTCATTTGACCATGTTGGCACCCTGATATTGGACTTCCAGCCTCAAAAACTGCAAAATAAATTTCTGTTATTTATAAGCTACCCAGTCTGTGGCATTTTGTTATAGCAATCTAAATGGACTAAAATGATAATATTTGTAATAAATTTCCCTTGTTTAAGTTACCAGTATGGTTTCAGCCTCCTAATTGTACCCTGATACAAGGTTCTCCTTCTAATGCAATTAGATATAATGAACATTTTCTTTTTGAATTAGTCATATCAACACCACTCCAAAATAGAGTCAATTACTTTTACAACCTTAAGTGTGTTAAACTATCATTGCAGTGCTATCTAAATCCACCTTTGCAAATTCAACACAGAACTAGAATCTCAAAATCTCTAGTAAACAATTATAAAAACTATAAACAGAAATTCTAAAACTGCTGAATTGCTATCATTGCAATGAAAGAATTGTAACTTTATGTGACAGTTTAAATGCTTTCAAATTTTAATTAACTATCATTTGAAATAAATGCACAAACTTGTCCAGCTCAACATAAGATAAAAATGGAATAGGATTCTTCATGAATTTGCAATATGTGTGTGTGTGTGTATATATATATATATATATATATATATATATATATCCCTTCAATAATAACTTCCTATCATATTTAACCATAGGTTAATAATCTGTCTTCAACTTACAGGTGAAATGAAAATGTTAGGTTATGATACAAAAGAAAACAGAGTAAGAACACCTTTCTCTGCCCAAGGCGATTTTAATGAAAACCAAGTTTAATAGACAGCCAGCTTTAGCAGGCACAGTCAAAACCTGGTATGGAACTTAATTAGTTCTTCTCTAATTTATTTTTATCTTGCCACTTCCTTAAAGCTGTCCTATATCATGTCAGAAGTCTACATTCATGCCCAGTAGCCAACATTTGCTCTGGCATCTGCTGACTTCATGCTTTTATGAAGTTCATTTAATACTTCCTGCTCACCCGATTACTATTGGTAAATCCTGATGTGAATTCCCATGCTATAGTGTTATAGCCCTGAAACACCACCAGTTACCAGAATGAACTGACCTCAATTTTTAAGATGCCATTAGCCCATACTATACAAGTGAAAAATGAAATAACAAAGTTCTGCTTGACTGTAGCTACCAAACATTCAGTCTAGGCTCCAGATTGCCCTGCAGAAATACAGCTTGACCTAAGTTATTTTGGTACTATCATTTAAGTTGTACTCAGGCTACAGCTCTCAAGATGGCTACTTGAAAATGTTTCTTTGGAAAATTTCTCGAAGTTCAGTAGGTAGGGGCTTTAGTGTTGGGCTTATTTAAATAGAGCAGTCTTATGGCTATCCTGCCCAGTTAATAGAAACGAGGCTAAACAATCCAGAATCCCGAATGTGGGAATCCCAATGTAGTACTGCCTTTGGTTCCATTACATTCCTGGACATGTAACACTCTCTTTTAAGCAACAGTGATGCAAGAAAAAGTCACAAAGTTTGAGATAGCCAAAAGGATTCAAATAAGGCCTCTGCCTAGACAAGCCCCATGAACTTGGTGAGTCATTTACTTCTCTAGACCACCATAGAGTAAAATACCACTTATCTACCACAGTTATCATAAAGATATCTATATATAGATATATGTAATTATGTAATTAAAAACACGAATATTCCCACACTTTGTGATGGGAATAAATGATATATTCGTGTTTTTAATTAGCTTACACACAATGAAATAATGGAATTGATATTACTCCATTAGGTGTAATGGCTAAAAAAGAACTAAGGCAACTTCACATTAATCTGTGGTATGTCTATGCCCATTATTCAAATATCAATTACAACAATATCTTATAACTTAATTCTCCCAAGTATATAGGGAAGCCCCATCCAGCTGTAATAAAGTAAAGGGTAATTTATCTTTTCTATGTGAAACTGTGGATTACCAGTTGTTATGAGGTAAATGTCTGTGTCCCTCCCAAAACTCATATGTTGAAGTCCTAACCCCTAGAGAGGTTATATTGGAGATGGGGCCTTTAAGAAAGTAATTAAGATTAAATGAGGTCATAAGCATGGGGTCTGATCCAATAGGATTAACGGCCTTATAAATAGAGACCAGATAGCTCTCTCTCTCTCTCTCTCTCCAACCAATGACCCCCACACCCACATTACTCCCTCTGTGTGCATGCACCAAAAAAAAAAGGCCATGTGAGGCCATAGCAAGAAGGCCAGGAAGTTAGCTTTGACCAGAAACCGAATCATCTGAGACCTTGATTTTGGACTTCCAGCCTCCAGAACTGTGAGACAACAAATTTCTGTTGTTTAAGCCGCCCAATCTATGATATTTTATTATGGCAGCACTAGCTAAGACACAAAAGTGTAATTGAAAAAACCATAAACCCCAGAAAAAAAATTTATTTCTTCCTTAAGTACCTTTAATTCTTATGTATAGCAGTTGAGTTCACTTATTAAAGGTATAATATGTATAAATCAGCATCTCTGATGTTTCAACAAATAATTTATATATAATGAATTATAATTTAGACCCCTAATAGATACCTCCCAGTACTAAAAGTTAGGAATACTGAAATATATTCAATCAGAAACCTAGTTTTGATAGAAAACTACCTTTTAATAGAAAACTAGTTCTTACAAGAGTAATTATATGTTTAAGAAACATTGCATTCACAACAGTAAAAAATATTTAAATGTCAGGATTTAAATAACCAATATAAAAGTGGTGATCATACCATTTGACAGAAAATTCCCTGAGGGTAGACTACCTCAGACACATGTTATATTCCTACTTCGATATTTAAAAATAAATTATAGTTTGGGTGACTTTCAGGTTCATGGATTGGTGCTCCTATATTGCTAGCCAATGTTAATTGTGACCATCAGGCACATTGCCACTTAATATGGCTAAAACAAGCCACACACAGAGCCAAGTACATCATCTGCAGCAAGATTGAGAACCACAGTCTCATAGATCAGAGACTTTTACTTCTCACCAGCCCTTCAGTTCCATCTCAAAGCTTGATTTCACAACCACACCAAGGACACAAGGCTCCCTCTTATATGTCCAGGTTATTCAGTCCAATGGCACTGAATAGTGTTAGGGTATTTGTTATTCACAGCCGAAACAAAGAACTTTTATACTGCCTTTGGTACTGAACATTTCAGTCTGTTAGATAAAGCTCCTTTGATTATCCTCTAGACATGAAGTCTGCCTTTCTTTGCTCATTAGCTGAGTTAGAGGCTAGAACAAGGCATTTTGCTGATCTCCCAAGTATTAATGCAATAGTAAACAAGTCTGTAGGTGCCAACAGGAATGCTCCCAAACAGCTGCAAAAGACATCAGTAGTAAAGTCACCATCATTCAATCCAATCCTATACATGGCTAAGTTGGATACTGCATTTTCTCCATTGGCCTTCCTTGTGACAAATTTGTGATTTTTATAATTTTTAAAAGGAAGCTGTGCAATTTTATAGAGCAGAGTCAATAGAAAAAATCATAGCCATTATAACCATCTTTATACATTAGAAAGTTCTAAAAATAAGGAAGTATGCTTGATGAAAGCCCCAAATACTCTTAAAAGGCAAAAAAGAGCAAGAGTATAAATACATGTGATTAATAAATAAATACAAGTCAGCAAAACTAACATGATTGATAGTTTAAGCATTTACATGTTGAACATCATCATTTAATCATTTAATCCAGCTTTAAATCATAAAAGACTTATTGTTGTTACCTTAGTTAACATGACGTGTGAGAAGCACCAACACCAAAGCTCATAAGTATTCTTATGAGCTTTGTGTAAACCGAAACGGTTATGTATTCACTTAACCTAAAGTTAGATCCACAAAATTCCATAGCATTAATTTAGTAACATGCTCTGGTGTCCAAATAAATGTAAGTCCTGAATTTACTATGATAAATACTTAAAATTTAAGTTTATATTTAACCCAACTCTAACTCCAACCCACAAGAAATGAGATTATAAATAAGACTGAATTCTGTGTATATTAAGAAAGACAGATGGGTCATCTTTCTATGGAATGCAATCAGCTCATGATGACTCAAACATATTTCAAAAATACAGTTCTTCTAAATGTTGATATCACAATATGTAAACATTAGATAGTGTTCCTCGAGGACAATCCAAAAGCTGTCAATCAGGTTTCTCTATTCCCCAAGGAAGTTAGGAGGCAACCCATAAAAGAGATATGCTGGTGCCATGTTACTGAGCCATCCAACTGATCCTTCTATGTGCACTTCTGGAGAAACAGAGATCATTGTGTCATTATGAACCTCAAAAGAAGACAGACTTACAATGCCCACAGACTTCTTTCAGTCATCTGACCACCAAGTCGCCGAGCATTTAAGGCAGGCTGCATGTCATCATGAGCCAACTGACTTGAAGTAACTTTAGTTATACTACATGAGTGGAGCAGCTTTAAATTAATGGCAACATTAGCAATGCCCTTTGGCAGGAAATCTAAAAGACTTCTGAACAAACTGTCTGGAAGGAACCAGCTGTATCTGCTTCTCATTGTGGATTTAAGTAGGTTTGTGCCTTACAGCTCCAGTAAGCAATCCTGTCTTGGAAACAGTAGTAGGTATTACTACTGAAAGAGCAGTAGGAATTGCTGACAGGATCCAGATCAAGCTAAAGATACTGTCATCAGAGCCATCTCCAAAAATGCTATACATGGCACTGATCAGGGGAGAGAATCTCAAAGTTCATCAGAGCTCCAGCCTGGACCTTGGTGATCCAGAGATTGAATGATGTGTCTGGGTAACTTCCAGCACATTTGCATATATTCATCAGTCCCACATTGGTACCATTCTTGCTGATATAAGAGACCAATGACAACCCTTCACAGACACCAGTGGGGGAGCCATGGAATATGAAGCCTATTGGAAAACAAACGACAGTGCCAGATTTGGTGAACTATCCAACCTTGCCATGACAGGATAGGCTGATTATGTGTGGGTCAGAGTTCATTTTAAAAATAGAACAATAGATGGGATGCCTGGCTGGCTCAGGTCACAGAGCATGTGACTCTTTCTCTCAGGGTTATGAGACCAAGCTCCCACATTGGGCATGGAGCCTACTTAAAAAAAATTTTTGTTTTAATTGGACAATAGGTAATTAGGTAGTGCATCACTGTTGATGTCTAGGCCTTTGTGGCCACCACCCTCTGTCATGGAACAAAACAAGCTGAGTGGCATGTGAAGATCAACACATGGTCGTCTTTGCTTAGGTTGCAAAACTAATAAGTATTTTTGACGCACAATTCAAGCGCATGGTCAGCTCCACTTGGGTCCTGCTGCTGACATCAGTACTCCGAAGTATTTCTCTTCAGGCTGCTCAACTGACACCCAGTGAGCTCAGACGCCCCTCCTCACTGTTAAATCACTTTAAAGAGAGGTGTAGAAGGGCGCCTGGGTGGCTCAGTTGGTTAAGTGATGGACTCTTGATATGTGCTCAGGTCATGATCTCATGGTCATTAGATTGAGTCCACATCAGCTCCACACTGAGCATGGAGACTGCTTGGGATTCTCTCTCTCCATCTCCCTCTGCCCCTTCTCTGCTCACATGCTCTCTTTTTCTCTCTCTCAAAATAAATAAATATTTTTTAAAAAGTAATAAATAGAGGTGTAGAAAGTTTCCACAAAGCTTCTTTCTAAATTTAAGATTCTATTGTACTGCTAAACACTAAAAGCCATGTAAGCATTTTCATATATAAACATATATATACACATATATATCTATTATATGTGTGTATGTAACAGAAGGAATAGAAAAGTAGCTGAACCAATCTATTGAGGTATAGCTGGCAAATAAAATAGTAATATATTTAAAGTGTACATCACAATCACTTGACAGATGTACACATCATAAAAGAATTCCTACCATTGAGATGATTAACACCTCTGTCATCTCACATATTTATTTATAAATATATATTTTTAGTGAGAGCACTTAAGTTCTACTTTCCTAGCAAATTTCAATTACATACCATAGTATTATAAACTATAGTGACCGCATTATATACTGGATCCTCAGATCTGATTCATCTTTTTTTTTTTGAGAATAGTTCACACACAATGCTATATTAGTTTCAAGTGTACAACATAGTAATTCAACAAGTTTATACATGATGCTGTGCTCACCACAAGTGTAGCTACCATCTGTGACCGTAAAACACTATTACAATACCATTGACTATATTCCCTATGTTGTGCCTTTTAATATCATGACTTCATTCCATAACTGGAAGCCTGCATCTTCCGCCACCCTTCCCTCATTTTGCCCATCCCCCCATCCTATTCCCTTCTGGCAACCATCGGTTTGTATTAATGGGTCTGATTCTGCTTTCTGTTTATTTATTCCTTTGTTTTGGTTTTCAGATTCCACATATAAATGAATCATATGGTATTTGTCTTTCTCAGCCTAACTTCACTTAGCATAATACCCTCTAGATACATGTCACAAATGGCAAAATCTCTTTTTTATGGTTGAGTAATATCACTCACACACACACACATACACACACACACACACACACACACACACACACACAGGTATCTTCTTTAACCATTCATCTATCGATGGACACTTGGGTTGCTTCACCCAATATCTTGGCTATTGTACATAATGCTGCAATAAACACAGAGGGGCATATATCTTTTCAAATTACTATTTCTGTTTTCTTTGGGTAAATACCCAGTAATGGAATTACTGGATCATAAGGTGATTCTATTTTTAATTCTTTGAGGAAACTTCATGCTGTTTTCCGCAGTGACTGTACCAATTTACATTTCAACCAGTAGTGCATAAGAGTTCCTTTTACTCCATATTCTCACCAACACATGTTATTTCTTGTCTTTTTTATTCTAGCCATTCCACAAATGTAAGGTGGTATCTCACTGTGGTTTTGATTTAGAATTCCCTGATTATTAGTGATTTGATCATCTTTTCATGAGTCTGTTGGCCATCTATATGCTTTCTTTGGGAAAATGTGTATTCAGGTCCCCTGCCCATTTTTAATTGGATTATTTGGGTTTTTGGTGTTAAATTCTTTATATATTTTTGGATATTAACCCCTTATCAGAAAAATCATTTGTACATATCTTTTCCTTTTCATTAGGTTACCTTTTTGTTTTGCTGATGGTTTCCTTCACTGTGCAAAAGCTTAAATTTTTTTTAGAGCAGAGCAGAGCCCCACCTGGGGCTTGATATCATGAACTGAGAGATCATGACCTGGGCCACCCAGGCACCTCTATTTATTTTTGTGTATGGTGTGAGAATGTGGTCCAGTTCATTCTTTTGCATGTAGCTGTTTGGTCTTCCTAGTACCATTTGTTTAAGAGACTGTCTTTTACCAATTGTATATTCTTGGCTTGTTTGTCATAGATTAATTGACCGTATAAGTGTAGGTTTATTTCTGGGCTCTCTATTCTCTTCCATTATTTACGTGTCTATTTTTTGTCTCAGTATCATACTGTTTTACCATAGCTTTGCAGTATATCTTGAAATCCAGGATTATGATACCTCTAGTTTTTCTTTCTCAAGATTGCTTTGGCTATTCAGGGTCTTCTGTGAGTCTATATAAATATTAGTGTTATTTGCTCTAGTTCTGTGAAAAATGCTGTTGGTATTTTGATAGGGATTGCACTGAAGTGTAGATTGTTTTGGGTAGTATAGACATTTTAACAATATTAATTCTTCCAATCCATGAGCCATGGAATATCTTCCCATTGTTTGTGTCATCTTCAATTTCTTTCATCAAATGATTTAGAGTTTTCAGAATATAGATCATCTCCTTGGTTAAGTCTATTCCTAGTTTTTAATTCTTTTTGGTGCAATTGTAAATGGAATTGTTTTCTTAATTTCTCTTTATGCTTCTTTATTATTAGTATATATAAATGCAACCAATTTCTGGGTATTAATTTTGTATTCTGCAAATTTATTGAATTCATTTATCAGCTCTAATAGTTTTTCAGGGGAGTCTTTAGGGTGTTCTATGTGTAGTGTCATGTCATCTGCAAATAGTGACAGTTTAACCTCTTTTTTACCAATATAGATGGCTTTTATTTCTTTTTCTTGTCTTATTTCTATAGCCAGGACTTTCAGTACTATAGGAATAAAAGTGGTGATTGTGGACATTCTTGCCTTGTTCATGAACTTAGAGAAAAAGCCCTCAGTTTTTCACCATTAGTTATGATATTAGCTGTGTTGTTTTTCATATATGGCCTTTATTATATTGAGGTCTGTTCCCTCTAAACCCACTGTGTTGAGAGATTTATCATAAATAAATATTGAATTATGTCAAATGATTTTTTCTGCATCTATTGAGATGACCACATGGTTTTTATTTTTCATTTTGTTAACATGGTATATCATGTTGACTGATTTGCAAATATTGAACCACCCTTGTATCCCTGAAATAAATCCCACTTGCTTGTAGTGAATTATCCTATTAATGTATTATTGAGCACAGTTTGCCAGTATTTTGTTGAGGAGTTTTGCAGCTATGTTCATCAGGGATACTGACCTGTAGTTTTCTCTTTTTTTTTTTTCCAGTGTTTTTTTGCAGTGGTTTTGGTATCAGGGTAATGTAGGCCTTATACAATGTATTTGGAAACTTTTCTTCTTCTATTTTTCAGAATAGTTTAAGGAGAACAGATATTAACTCTTCTTTAAATGTTAGGTAGAATTTTAAGTCCTGGACTTCTCGTTTTTTTTGGTAGCTTTTTGATTACCAATTCACTTTCATTACTAGTATCAATCTGTTAAGATATTTTCTCTCTTCCTGATTCATTTTTGGGAGATTATACATTTCTAGGAATTTATCCACTTCTTCTAGGCTGTCCAATTTACTGGCATATAATTTTTTGTATTATTATAATCTTTTGTGTTTTGTGGTGTCAGTTGTTATTTTTTCATCTCTGATTTTATTTGGGCCCTTTCTTTTTGTGTCTTGGGGACTTTACCTCAAGGTTTATCAATTTTATCTTTTCAAAGAACCAGCTCTTGGTTTCTGGGTTTCACTGATACCTCTCTCTCTCTCTCTCTCTCTCTATCTTTCTCTCTCTCAAGTCTCTACGTCATTTTTTTCTGCTCTGATCTTTATTATTTCCTTCTTTCTACTCACCTTGGGCTTTGTTTGTTCTTTTTCCAGTTCCTTTAGGTGTAAGGTTAGATAGTTTAGTTAAGTTTTTTCTGGTTTCTTGAGGTAGGCCTGTATTGCAATAAATTTCTCTCTTAGAACTGCTTTTGTGAGGCGCCTGGGTGGCTCAGTGGGTTGAGGGTCAGGTCATGATCTCATGGTCCGTGAGTTCGAGCCCCACGTTGGGCTCTGTGCTGATAGCTCAGAGCCTGGAGCCTGCTTCAGATTCTTTGTCTCCCTCTCTCTCTGTGCCTTCCCCTGACCCCGACTCTCTGTCTCTGAAAAATGAATAAACCTTAAAAAAATTTTTTTAAGACCTGATTTTGCTGTATCCCAAAGATTTTGGATCATTATGTTTTCATTTTCATTTGTCTCCATGTATTTTTTTATTTCTTCTTTGAGTTGAGGGAGGGGCAGAGAGAGAGAGAGGAAGAAAAAGAATCCCAATCAGGTTCTATGCTGTCAGAGCAGAGCCCAACCTGGGGCTTGATCTCATGAACTGTGAGATCATGACCTGGGCCACCCAGGCACCCCTATTTCTTCTTTGATTTCTTTCTTGACCCATTGGTTGTTTAGTAGCATGTTGTTTAACCTCCATGTGTTTCTGTTTTTTCAATTTTTTTTTCTTGTGGTTGATTTCTAGTTTTATATGTGGTCAGAAAAGACACATGATTTGATTTCAATTTTAAATTTATTGAGACTTGTTTTGTGGCCTAATATGCACTATATCCTGGAAAATGTTCAAGTGCACTTGAAAAGAATGTGTATTCTGTTGTTTTTAAATGGAATATTCTGTATATATCTGATATGTTCATTGGGTCTAATGTGTCATTCAAAGACACTGCTTCCTTATTGATTATCCACATAAATGATCTATCCATTGATGTAAATGGGGTGTTAAGGTCCCCTACTATTATTGTATTATCAATCTCTCCCTTTATGTCTGTTAGTATTTGCTTTATGTGTTTAGGTGCTCCTAATTTGGGAGCATAGATATTCATAATTGTTATATCCTCTTATTAGATTGATCCCTTTATCATTATGTAATGCCCTTCTTATCTTGTGTTACAGTCTTTGCTTTAAAGTCTATTTTGTCTTGGGGCGCCTGGGTGGCTCAGTCGGTTGGGCGTCCGACTTCAGCTCAGGTCATGATCTCGCGCTTCATGAGTTCGGGCCCCGCGTCGGGCTCTGTGCTGCGAGTTCAGAGCCTGGACCCTGCTTCGGATTCTGTGTCTCCCCCTTTCTCTGCCCCTCCCCTGCTCATGCTCTGTCTCTGTCTCAAACATAAATAAAAGCATTAAAAAAAAATAAAGTGTATTTTGTCTTATATAAGTATTACTACCTTGTTTTTTTTCACTTCCATTTGCATGAGATATCTTTTTCCATACTTTCATTTTCCTTTATTTTATTAAAAATAATTTTTTAATGTTTATTTACTTTCAAGAGAGAGAGATCCAGAGTGCAAGTGGGGGAGGGGCAGAAAGAGAAGGAGATGCAGACTTTGAAGCAAGCTCCAGGCTCTGAGCTGTCAGCACAGAGCTCGATGTGGAGCTCGAACTCATGGACCACGAAATCATGACCTGAGCTGAAGTCAGATGCTTAACCGACTGAGCCACCCAGGAGCCTGCATCCTTTCATTTTCAACCTCTATGTGTCTTTAGGTTGCATGAGAGTCTCTTGTATCTTATTCATCTTTTACTTGATTGTGTACCCTTATATCAGCCTCTATTTCTCCCACCTTCTCATCTAGCTTTGACAACTACCATTCTATTCTTTGTTTATATGAGACTACTTTTTTAAAAATTCCAAATTGATAACATGTAGTATTTGTCTTTCTGTGTGTGGCTTACTTTACTTAGCATCATGCACTTTAAGATCACCCATATTGTCACAAAATGCAAGGTTTCCCTCCTTTTTAAAGTTAAATATGGGGCACCTAGGTGGCTCAGTCGGTTAAGCAGCTGACTTCAGCTCAGGTCATGATCTCGCAGTTTGTGGGTTCAAGTCCCGCATTGGGCTCTGTTGACAGCTCAGAGCCTGGAGCCTACTTTGGATTCTGTGTTTCCTTCTCTCTCTGTCCCTCCCCTGCTCATGTTCTGTCTCTCTCTCTCTCTCAAAAACGAACAAACATTAACAAAATTAAGGTTAAACAATAATATATATATATATATATATATATATATATATATATACACATATATACCACACTTTCTTTATCCATTCATCTGTCAATGAGCACTTAAGTTGTTTCTATGTCTTGGCTATTGTGAATAATGCTGCAGTGAACATGGGAGTACAGATATCTCTTCAAAATAGTGATTTTGTTTCCCTTGGATGTATATGCAGAAGTGGAATTGCTGGATCATACGGTAATTCTATTTTTAATTATTTGAGGAAACTCCATACTGTTTTCCATAGTATATTTCAGTGTGGGTCTCCATAGTCTTGTCTCATTTGTTACTCTGTGGGTTCCTGCATCTGATATCTGTTTCTTTCCCCAGGTAAGAGAATTTTTTAGCCATTATTTCTTTGAATACACTTTGTGTCTCTTTCTTTTTTACCCTTCTGGGATTGGTGTCCTAAAAGTCCTTTAAGCTCACTTCACTTTTTTTCATTATTTTTGTTGTTGTTGTTGTTGTTGTTGTTGTTGTCGTTGATATTTTTTTAACCCAAAGATTCTAAACCTATGAACTCTCCAAAAGGGGACTAGCTCAAGGGGAGGGGGGAAAACAAAACACAAAAACAACAAAATTTCTGAACCACAGGCACCAATCTTTTTTTGCAAAAATTAGTGAGCTAATCATGCCATAAGTTTCAATGAACTCCCCTAAATGTATCATAATTCAAACTAAATATACTTCCAAGTTCAGGCAGGACTTCGAAAACTATACACATGGCCCAATGGACAACATAACCTAATCAGACAACAGGCTTAAATGAAAATAGCTGCACACTCTCAAAAAGGACTTGATGATCCATTTGTTGATGCATGGGAAAAGTATCACAGAAACCTGAAGGCATCAATCAGCCTAGACTCATATTTTCAGGCTTCTATCTTCAATCAACAACTTTTCTAATACATATCTCATTAAAAGTTCTCATAAAAATCAAGTTCCCTATCAGCTTTCATCTATAGTCAAAATACACTACTCACTCACATGTGCAGTTTTCCACCCTCAATCATCTCCCTTCTTCCTAGCAACTAATGATGGGGAAGAATGATGAACAGTAGTCCCTTTGCTCTCCGCTCTGAATAAGATGGAAAAGCTGGAGCTCCCCTGTTCTCTTCCATCAGCTCAGTGAGCTCAACCCACAAAGGAAGGTGCTCTGGGACCACAGTCTTGCATTCTTTTCTATCCTCCTTCATCTTAGAACTAGTCCTAACCTTTTCTTGAGCTGGGTCAGTCATCTGAATTCAAGGAATCATCCAGGAAATCCAAACAACCTAACTCAAGTTTTTTTGGCTTTCAAATGCATTGTTTTACCTGTTAACATCCAATTTACATTTTAAATTACATCCCCCCTTGCTAATGAATAAAATATCCTTGTGTTTCCTGAGAACTCACAAGCAGAGGTTGAGGAATTAAAACAAAATACAAGGAAGACAATTTAGAGCTAGAATTTTCTCCCAAAAGTCCAGAAATTTACTAATCTATATGCAGTTGAACAAGGATCAATGGCCTGTGTGTTTAAGCATGTATGTGTTTGAAAAAGCCTCAAATGCTCAAATCTGGGCCTGATACTATCCTTTCTTTCATTGTTACAAAAACTAGGTACTTCATAAATAGATTACCTGGGATATTCAGACATTTTATCTTTTCACCACAGATATTTGAAGATTCAATGCATTCATCTCTATCCCGAAAAGCACAATAATCACAAAAATAGAGACGATATAAGGACACTGAAATGCTGATTTGGCCATCTTATTTTGAGGAAAATATGTACCTTTCTCACTAAATTATGGAAAGATAAAGAAATTTGGAGTTCCAAATTTAGATATATGCTGTTTGCAAATCTGTACAGAAAAGTTTATTTAGGTTATATTATTTTTACCAGTATATTTTTGGCAAATAAAGCTTTTCAGATTGCTCACTATGTACCATTTAAAAATTAATTTGAAATCTTTTACATTAACATATTCACATTTAACCAAGTAAAAACTAAACTTAAAGGTCATAATTACTTCAACAACTTTAGAGAAGGCAGCCCATTGCCTTACAGAGGTATTTTTAAATCCCTAATTATAAAATTATAATACTTCATCTGATGGATCTGATCCATGTTTGTGGAACATTCAGACAATTGGGGAAAACCCAGCAGGGCAAAAAGTTCATTTTCACACTGTGATGGTCTCTTAAAAATTGCAAAATTCATCACTTTTGCAAAGGTCACATTCTTGGGAGCTTCCCCCCAACATTAATTACTTTCACATCAACTTCAACTTTCTGCAGAGGGTATGACCTCATAAGATGATATCTGCTATGATGCAGTAGTTCCTGAAGATGAGTTTCAAAAGAACACTGGCTGTCCCCCTACAAGCTATGGAAAGACATCTGTTTCCCAGTATCAAAGAGTATGCCACACTGAACCTTCATCAGATTCATTTGCTCATGCATTTTCTTCCATTGGTCTAGAATAGTTCATTGCTAGCTAATCAATATTTGCTGTTGTTTTGTGAGTTTCTGCTGCAAATCAGGGACAATCATGTGCTGGCTCTTTAGCATCTCCACAAATTTCTCTTGTCCCTTAGCAGACTCCAGTTGAAGGACCAGTGTATCCTCAGATGGGATTCCGTTTTCTCCTCCAACAGTTAGAACAACAATGATGTCATACACAACTGCTCACCATTTTCCATTTCAGGCAATGCGTTGAGTTTAAAACAGCAATATTAATAACATGACTTCTTATTTTGGAAACTTTAAACTTAAAGAAATTTTAAGTGTCCTGAACATGCCATCTATGCACCAACATGAAGTTTTAAGCTCTTGGCTTTTTGCATATACAAAAACCTTGTATTATTTACAGTTTTAGAGCATCAAAATTTAATAGGTGCTTCCAAAGACCAAAAGTATTGACCTTGATATAAAAACTATGTGGTTTTAAAGTTTACATACAACCATAGTTCAAAGTGTAATGACACATAGACTGTGGTTATGCAAAGCTATCCACAGAATTTATCAGTTAACAGAAAATGCTAACTTTGCAATTTATCTCAGCCTCTAGAAGAGATGGATAATGGGATCGTAGCTTCTTTTATGTGTTTATTTGTGTACCTATAAGTGGCAGGGGTGTGTGCTTGTGTGTGTGTGTTTATGTGTGGGAGTGTATGTCTATGTGTGTTTATACTTAGGCTTTTCTCCAGAGGGTGACCAATCTGATGAGACACAGGTTCTGTTCATTTTTTATTCATAAATTCAGAGCTTGTTTGTGGAATAAAAAAAGGAAAACACAAACCACTAATGAATGCCAAAAACAACTTAGAAGGAAATTAGGAAGATTAATTAGGAATACTAATTTAATATGATAACCACAATATACTAACATTCCCTCCTTTTTTCTACTCATAGTCACAAAATTTGTGTAACTACATGGCTGGAAATTTGCTAACATTTCAGACAATTCTGGCTAAAAGAAATCACACTATTTCAGAAAAGAGTGAAAGATTTTTATCTAATGCCTAGAAATTTAAAGTAACCCTTAACTATACCTATCAACCAACTCTACAGAAAAATTAGTAACTAAGTGGGCCCAACAGCTGAACCAATGTTTGTAGGTTGAAATAAGCGTGTTAGTGAAGACAGTAAAAGTAATGTGAGATCTTGCTAGGTATTTTCCTGAGAAAAGTCGCATCCCACACACTGATTTTTTTTTTTAACAAAAAAAGGCTCTTTGAGGAGTTCTGTCCATAGTTTTCTACAAACCACTTTATGAAAGCACATTAGCCAGCCCTGAGATGTTTGAAGAAATTATGTAATCATATTTGGGATAACAAATCTCCCTCCTCAAAGCTTCCATTTTGATAGCATACTAAAATCATGGTATATACTTAAATAGTGTGAGACAATGAGAAATACCTGGGGAAAACTTTGTTAAAGATTTTCCTTTTACATTAAGGAAATGGTTTTTTATATGTGAAATGGTTATTTTATGATGAAACCCAAAGACTATACACTATATATATATATATGTGTGTGTGTGTGTGTGTGTGTGTGTGTGTGTGTACACACACACACATATATATAAATTTTTTATATTTTATATTCACATTATATAAAATCTAACTGGAACCAGGCAAAAACATTAACCCTTATCTTGGTTGCTCCTTTTTATCGGATCAGAGCCAACAGATTAGGAATGTGACGAGAACATGTTCTCCTTCAGAGAGGGCTGCTCATACTGTCACCATCTCTTTATGCCCAAACCTCCACTTTTCATTCCGGGCTCTATTGAAGAATTATCTTCTGATCCAGTGGACCCACCAAACCAGACTCCTACTAACCACTTCCACTTAGTGTGAAGGCTGTCATTTACCAACACTCTTATCCCAGTTGAGTAGAAATATAGAGTTGGAGTGGAAACGGTCTTTTAAACATAATTATAATTATTCTGTGTGTGTGTGTAATGTTCTTGCTAAGAATACTTCCCCAATTATTTTAGCTTTACATGATACCAAATATTCAATCAAATTAATTACCTGTAATACCCAATCTGCCTTCCTTAATAAGGCTCCCAGGGACCTAAAGGTGAAGAACTCCCTTAGATCTCTGCAATGACCACCTAGAACATTCCAGCCCCTTCCTAATAAGTCAGCTAACAACAGTGACAAAAGTTCCCAGAGACTGCTTAAATTATTTTTGGTGGCTTTGGTGGTCTGATGTACTAAGAAATTCCATCCATTCCTCTCTGGGGTTCAATGTTACATGTGATTGAGTTTAGCAGTGCTCTCTACTATAGACACATGGAAATGAGGAGTGCCAGAGTCCTTATGGACCCCCTCGCAAGTTCAATTCTCATTTTATAGATGAGAAAACTAGGACCTGGGGGAGAAATGACTAGCCCACTGGATTATGAGCAGAGCTAAATATCCTGGATGCACCTCGGATGATGCTCCCAACTTGATGATTAAGATTTAATTCCTGACTAATATTCCTAAATTCTCCCAATTACTTTTGTCACTGAGATGACTCCAGAGGTAACTGAGACATCTTAAGTTGTGTTCAACCTGGATGAGGGAACAAGTCTCAGAAAATATTCTAGACTTAACTCCTGATGAAGAGGTGTACCTTGTTTCGACCAAGCTCACATCACATAAGAAAAAGAATATTAACTGGAGTCTTCAGTTCTGTCATCTGGTTCCATATCATCAAAGTTGATTTTGACCTAGTGGAATGAAACCACTACTTTGGTTTTAGATTATACTCAGCTTATATTTCTCTTGTAGGGACCTTCTTAGTGAATAGAGACATTCTAGGACTTGGAATTTGGGTCCATATAAATTAGATTCTATAAACAAGTAAATGCCTGAGCAGGAGGGGTACATACAAATGAATGTTGACAGCATTAAACAATGGCAAGGAGATGATAAAAAGCAGTGACAGCAACAGTAGAGAAAGTGAGGATCCGCAAAGTTTAAAAGTTGCCCCTTAGTCCTTTAAACCTCTATTGAAATTGTATGTCAAAGGAATAAAGAATTTAATAATACTTCTGAAGCCACAAGATGTGTTATGAACATGTAAGAATTGAGCTGTATAACTTCTTTTTAAAAAGTTTGTTTACTTAATATTTATTTATTTAGAATGAGAGAGAGAGAGAGAGAGAGAGAGAGAATACCAAGCAGGTTCTGCACTGTCAGTGCAGAACCCAATGCAGCACTCGAACTCACGGGTTGTGAGATCATTACCTCAGCTGAAGTTGGACGCTTAACTGACTGAGCCACTCAGGCACCCTGAACTGTGTAACCTTAAACGCTCTTTAGACTATCTGAAAATACCTTAAGTGAAAAACTGTCAATAGGTCAACTATCTGTATAAATTAATCATTTTTATTTATTTTCCATTATTAGTTTTTAATTACAGTGTAGTTAACACACAGTGTTCTATTAGTTTCAGGTGTACAATATTCGATCCAACAATTCCATATATTACCCAGTGCTCATCATGATAAGTGCACTCCTTAATCCCCATCCCCTATTGCCCCTATCCCCCACCCATCTCCCCTCTGGTAACCATCAGTTTGTCCTCTATAGTTATGTGTAAATTAATCATTTAAGCCACTTTCAGTTCCTTAAAAGTCTATCCTAGGCATGCCCATTGGTTGATGCAAGCCACTTTGTCTCAACTAGCTTGATGTCACTCTTGTAGCTTTTTCTTTGTCCTTAGGCTTATTGGAGGCATGACATGAAACTCTCCTTTGCACAAAGAAAAGAACCAAAACCTGCCTACAGGCAGCTGGCTCCCCAGAAGTCTCAAATGACCTAAAGCTCACAGTAAAATGCAAATTTCCAAGCTGTATCGAGCCCAGCAGAAGGCATCCAGAGAGTTATATGGTAAACACGTTCCACAGTTAAATATGCTGCATAAGGGGTTTAGGAACCACCGGGTGGATTTCCCCTATCCCAAGCCACTGGCCCAATGTCATGGGGGAGCTGCACCCCAGGGCCTGTGCTTCCCAGCTGGGCAGCAGTGTGGGCCAGCTCATAGGAGCTTCCCCTAGATTCCTGGCCCCTGGAGTAGCACAGCAGCCTTGTGGACCTGGGTGGCTGGGCTCTAGGGGTCGGGCATTGTGGGCAGGAGCAGAGGGTGAGGGCACAGGGCTCTACGTGCTCACAGGCAGGCTCCACCCAGCCAGCAGGAGCTTACCTTAAATGAAAGTCCAGTTTGAATTTAGAAGCCATGGTGTGTAGACCTATAAATGATGCCCGTTATTCTTCTTCCTTCAATTCTGTTATGTCAAATTATGCTATTGCTCTCCAATATAGTAATGTTCTGGGTTCTAGCCAATACATACCTCAAAAAGACTAAACATATACTTTCTAATTGACTTAATACATGATACTAACTATACATTACCTGAAACAGAACATTTTATATGTGCATTTCATGAAAATAAGAATGATTTGCAGGAAGGATGCTTTCTCTAAAAATCAGGCAATACCAATCCAACTGTTTTTAATATATTTTTACCATTTAAAAGTTTAAAGTTTTTTTAATCATAGCTGAACTAGTCTCTCTCTCTCTCTCTCTCTCTCTCTCTCTCTCTCTCACACACACACACACACAAAATTATACATACAAATACACACACACACACACAGAAAATCAAGGAACCTCATTAAACGTTTTTTTTTTCCCACTACACATCAGTATTATGCAATCAGTAGTATCCAAGCTGTAAGCATTTTTGATGCCTTACTTAAAATTAAACATTAAGAAAAATAAATTACTAAACATTAGGAAGATGAAAAACAGTTAATATTTTCTCCTGGTTTGAATTATAGTTCTGTACTAGCCACCATGTATTAAGCACCAATTATGTACCAAGTATTTTAAATAGATTTTCTTTAAGTCAGACTGCAGTCTTATATCTAATAATATCCACCACTTTTGGGAGACAGTACTTACCATGTGCAGGGCACTGTGCTAAGTAGTGTGTGTGTGTGTGTGTGTGTGTGTGTGTGTGTGTATGTGTTGTGTGTGTGTGTGTGTAACATCTGATTTTGTCCTCACAATAATTCTGCCAGACAGGTACTATTATCCTTACTTCATAAAAGATGAACTTGCAACTAAGAATTTGCCCAAGGTCAAACACCTTGGAAGCTCTGGAATTTAAACCCTGATCTGCCTAAATCTGAACTGGGCTCTGTCAGGATCCAAAGTCTGAGCCTTTTTTAGTACATCATTCTGCCTCTTGATGTTGCCTAATTTCTAGCTGTTTAGGAGGGTTATAAATAAATACACAGCTTAGGCAACATTTGCTTTGTCCCCTGAGGACAGATTTCTAAGAACCTGGCATGTGATAAACAGGGATTTCTGTCCCCCGAGGAAAGGATGAAAAAGTGTAATGGAGGGACGCCTGCGTGGCTCAGTCGGTTAAGTGGCAGACTTCGGCTCAGGTCATGATCTCGCGGTCCGTGAGTTCAAGCCCCACGTTGGGCTCTGTGCTGACAGCTCAGAGCCTGGAGCCTGTTTCAAAAATTCTATTCCTATTCCTATTCTCAAAAATAAATAAACGTTAAAAAAATTTTTTTAAAAAGTGTAATGGAAACTAATTGTCATTCTATGCATCGGGAGCAGGGTGAACACAGAGTACTATTCAATACAGAATTCAGTTTTAATTGCCATCACTGTTTCCATGTCATATGCTACAGCATTTCCCAGTGCTAAAACCACTGCTCTTTGGTTTTTCACACCACCCTGTAATGTAAGCATGAATTACGCCCTTGAGGATGCTGAAAACCTCAACAAGGTCAAGTGACTTGACCAAGCTCACAATTGCCAGAGCGAATTCCAAACAGGACTTCAGACTCCAAAGCTGGTCTTTTTTATATGAATTCCCTGTTCATCGACATCACTTCCTATCATTTTCTCTTATTTATGGTGATGTTTTTCTACACTAAGAAATCACGCACTGATTTCTACTGAAAACTATTCTTTCAGATTCGAATTCAAATAACATTTACCCAACACCTTGTACATGAGGACCCTATACCAAATTTTATTGTGTGTATTTTTCTCTTAGCCTCATGCTAACTATTTAAGGTAAGTATGATTCATTTAATAAACTGCTAGTTCTCACAACTGCCCTTCAGGAGTTTCCAGTTTAGTAGGTTACAGAAAAATTACCACTGGTTTGATGTATTAATATCCCCATGGTATTTGTACCTCAACTTTCCTTACTCTATCATTCCCCCTTTCTCCTCATTTCCTCCCATAGACTCCATCTGCTATCACTTCAGCATCTCCCTTCCTGGGATTCTTAAATCTCTCAGTAAACCTGTGGCTCAATACCCAGCAGCTAAACATACAGATACTTAGATGGGGCGATTTGTAGTTTACATTCCAACGTCAACTGGATGCTCCTTGCTCCCCAGCCATCCTTTTATGTTTCTCTCCTCAGTCTCCACCCTGTTCTCCCCAGCAGCTCTCTGGAACCTCTGACCTCTCAGGTTCACTTGACCTTAGCCAATGGTTTTACCTCCTGCTTCACAGAAAAGAAACTAAAAGTCACCAGACCTCACCTCCGACAACATTCTGCCACTATAAATTTATCTGTATCTACATGCCTCTCTGCCTTCTTCTTACTTTTCAAGGCTAACCCCTTCCCTTGGCTCTGAAACCCATCCCCTTCTACCTGTGGAGATATCCCTGCCTCCCAGTACCATCACCTCCCCCTTCTTATTAGCTCCTTCCTGTAAACATGCAAAGGTTTTCTGCCCTCTCTCTTATTAAACAAGAACCAATAAAAGAGCTCTTCCTTAATCCTGTAACCACTTCTAGCTAAAGCCTCTCATTGTGCTTCATCATTTCACCTTTGATGACATCACTTTCTCCTGATTTTCTTCTGACTTCTCTGGTTGGAGGAAAATCTCCTTCATTAGCTCATCATCCTCCACCCATTCCTTAGTATTTGGTGTCCTTCAGAGTCCCATTCTTGGTCCCCAGCACTGTACCACATGAGTCACACACTGCCTATGACAATCCCATCCCTCATCTTCCCTACACAACCCCTCCAGCTGTCATCTCTGGCTATGGTTTTTCAGTTACCATATATATGTTGGCAACTCCCAAATCTGTATCTTCAGGGCTAATGTCTCTGTTGGCCTCCAAACCCATATATCCACACACATACATCCCGCCCTCCCAACCTCATCTTGGAAATCCCAAAGCAAGCAGAAGCATCTTCATCTCCTGCCAAATTAGGTCTTCACTCTAAATGAAAAGCATTATCAAGGATGGTACCTTTGATCCCTATCAGTCATAAGTCCTTTCAAAGCATCTACTGCACTTAGCAACAGCCACTCAATATCCTTATGGATATCCTCACCCTATGTCACCAAGACTGGATGCTTTCACAATTGCTTTGCTACCTCAAGTCAGGGACTACCTGTTCTCCTCTATCACTACTGATGGGATGCTCATTTCAATACAGCTGGCAGGTGATCCAACCGTACATTCTCGTTTTAGCCTCTACCTTCTTGGACCTTTCCTGGCACCAACTGTTATAGGTTGGATTGTAGGGTTGGAGATGGAGATTAGTGCAGGAAGTTTAGTGGGGGGTGGTCTGTAGGTAAATACCTGGAAGGGCAGGAATGAAGCAGCATCGGACAGGGGGAAAATCAGTCTACTATGCAGTCTCAACAAAGGTCTCAAGCAAACCTTCTGTAATGAGGATGGCCCTTCAGAGCTGTCCCCAGCTGCAGGAAAAGGGCCGGGGCTTCGTGCATCCACATCAACCACTCTTGTGTGCAGACTGTCGCCTGGAGATGGTGGTGACCTTGGGCAAGGCACCTCTCTCTAGAAGAGAGAAATTTCCAGAAAGGGCTAACAGCTGAGGACTATTAGCTGGCAACACTCCCAGCTACTGGGGATTTGGGCAGCGTATCACGGTGATCACCACACTAGCTGTGCTGCTGTAGAAGTTACTTGATTTCTCTGTTTACGTGTCTGTAAACTGGGGAGGAATAATTGTATTACCTGCTGGGGTTGTTGTAGGAATTAAGGAAAAACCACATAAAGTGCTCGGTAGAGTACCTGGTCATGTACATAGTTAAGCCCTCAATAAATGCAAAGCTATAACTGTCATTACTTTTATTAATTTGCTATAGTTTATCATAATATTTTATTATTGTTATTCATTCAGATCTCATTTATCCAGAAACTCCCAAGATTATGTCAACCATTCCTCTTATGCTCTCATAGCACTTTAGGTCTTATCATAGCATTTAAGATACCCTATTTTCATTGCCTTTTCACCCATCTCCCTTACTAGAGTATAAATTCCTTGAAAGCATTCACCTCTTAGCCTTACCTAAAACCTGCCCAGACCGCAGCATGCCCCAACCAAGTCTATACATTCTCTCCCATGTGGCCATCAGAGTTGGGAGGTCCTCACTGTTGGTATCCCCCACACTCCCGATTTCCTCTTCAAACTCTTATAAAACCTCTCCTCTTTAGGCTCTCATGCCCTTAGACTCTATCACCCTCACCCCCCCTTGTCACCATCATCAACAATCAATCCTCCCACCAATCCCAGTCACTCACTGAAGATTTAGACAACTGGCTCACAGTCTCTTTCTACTTCATTTCTTGCCATCATATGGTGTGACCTTAGTGTCCACTAGGACAATTCAGACAAAATGCTTATCCCTCAGTTCTTGATCTCTTTAGCCCCAGTGATGTTTCTCTCAACTCCTCTACTATCTATTCCCTATGGTGAACTGGGCGTTGTGTCAATTGACTGGACATCCATCTGATTGGCCAGTACCCATGTTTCACTGATGTCAAATATTTTTAATATTGCCCTAGCCATGAGCACATGCTAAACCACATTTGACTTTTCCCACTAAACTATTCTTCAACTTCACTGGGACCAATCTATTGACTCCTCTGGTTTCTCCAAGGTCTCTCTCTCTCCTTCATTTCCATACTCAATTAGCTTATACTTAATGATCCTTCATCTCAGCAAGATGCTGCAGAAAACTTTAACTGCTTCATCCCAGGGTCTTTTCACAGCCCCATTTAGAGTTTGCAAAATGTTGCCTTCTCCATAGTTCTGTCAAACACTACCAGAGAAAGTCACACACCAGGGCATATTGGTAACCCCATAAATCCATGGTCCCCAACCTCAAGTGGGTGTTCAATGGTGCTTCACAATTCTTTCTGGTTGGTTTTCAAATTGTTTCCCACCCTTTTGCAGTCTTGACCCTCTTCACCAAATCTCAAGCCCCTTACTCCTATCTTCAGCAAACAAATTTACCTTTAAGGGTTTTTCTTTTATATATTTTATTTTATTTTTATATATTTATTAATTTATAAAAATTAAAGAAGTACCTGCTCACTGTAACAGGAGAAACAATCCAAGACATAAAGTGAAAGATATACATGCCAGGGTGCCTGGATGGTTCAGTCAGTTAAGTGCCTGACTTCGGCTTACGTCATGATCTCATGGTTCATGAGTTTGAGCCCCACGTCAGGCTCTGTGCTGACAGCTCAGAGCCTGGAGCCTGCTTCAGATTCTGTGTCTCCCTCTCTCTCTCTGCCCTCCCCTGCTCATGCTCTCTCTCTCTGTCTCTCTCTCTAAGAATAAACATTAAAAAAAATTTTTAAAGATATACCTATGCAATCACACAGCTCTATTCCCACTGCTTGAAGAAATCAATGTTAATAAGCAGATAGGTATTTCTTCAACAAATTTCTCCAAATTTATATGAACAAATGAAAATATGTAGAGATATATACAGGAGTGTATCTGGTCTTACAAAATGGGATCATACTACAGATATTTCTTAGTACTTTGTTTTTCTTATTTAATAATAATAATCATGGAAACTCTCCACCTTTGTCAACACATATCTATATCATATCTATCTATCTATCTATCTATATATATATATATATATTATACATGTGATATATATTGATATACCAATATGTACAAAATATATATCAATACACATAAATATATTATAGACATAAACACACTCAGTTTGGCACGTGCAAAGCTCCAGGATTATTTAACTGCACATGTAGGCAAAGCTCACTCTATCATACCCAACTAAAACAGAACAGATAATAAACTCAAACACCTAAACATCTTCATGATGAGAGGTTTCAAACATAAAGAAGTAGCTCTTATAAAATATTGAAATCAAGGTCAGGGCACTTCCTCCCCTGGGGCAGTTTTTGCTGCAGAAACAAGATCACATAACATCGCTCCATATCAGTAGGTTTTCATGAATGAATGTATCTCTGACTTTTGAACATCATTCTAAATTAGTCATTCACTAACTGATAACCAACTAAATCATCTTCAGTTTCCTTGCCACTACAAGAATGCTGTAATAAATGTTCAGGAATATGTGGTTTTACATATCATTATCTCCATAAGATAGATTTCAAAATGGGAATTCCCATGCCAAAGAGAATGGATTTTTTTTAATTTTAATAGATATAGTCAGATTACATTCAGAAAAAAACATAGCAATCCACTACTGTCGGAAGCAAAGTAAGAGACCTGTTTTCTTGTACCTATGACATGTCGCACATGATGTGATCTCTCCCCTTCATTTCTTTTTCTTTTTTTTTTCCTGCCAGTTACATGATTTGAAAATATAAAGTCCTTGGGGTGCCTGGGTGGCTCAGTCGGTTAAGCGACCAACTCTTGTTTTCGGCTCAGGTCATGATCTCACAATTCAGTTTGTGGGTTCGAGCCCCGCATCAGGCTCTACGTTGACAGTGCGGGGCCTGCTTGGGATCCCATCTCTCTCTCTCTCCCTCTCTCTCTCTCTCTCTCTCTCTCTCTCTCTCCACCTCCCCTGCTTGCACTGTCTCCCTCTCTCTCTGCCCCTCCTCTGTTGGTGCTGTCTCTGTCTCTCTCAAAATAAATAAAAACTTTAAAATATATATATATAAACTCCTTAACTTTCACCAACTTGACTTCTAGCAAGCTTTTCATCTATTTATTGGTCATTACATTTTATCTTCTATGAATCACCTCTGCCCTTTCTTTCCTGTGTGTTTTCTATGTCTTATTAATCCAGAGATATTATTGTTATGGATATTAATAGTTTTGTCTGTAATGTCTATTGAAAATCTATTTTCCAGTCTACTTTTTTATTTAGCATAAAAAATTGTCATGAACCTTTAAAAACATATATGTAGAAAGACATATCTGTCTTTCTGACAGACCAAGTTTCTTGGTCTGTCTGGAGGATTTCCCTATTTCAAAATTTGCTCTTGAAAATTTTATCTAATCGTTTATTGTTTTTTAATATGACATCTTTACTATGTATAAGCATGAAAAAGTGGTCTAGCTTTGATTTTTGTTGTGGTATTTCCATTTATACAATGTGTGTGCATGTATTACATATATTTCAACATCTATCAGGGAGGGTGATGTAACCAAAACGGCAGAGTAGCCTAGCTTCTGCCCCCAACAAAGATCAACAATTATATAGCTATCCAAGAACAAAGAAATAGCTCTGGGAGAACTCGGGAGTCCACGTAAGAAATTTCAGTAACATAGTAGAACAAAAAACTTGAGAATAACTGCACAAAAAAGGGAAGGAAGACAGCTTCATTTTGCCTGCATCATCCCATTCTCCAAGCCAGCATTGCTGAGCACCAGGAGGGAACTTCCCAATTAGAAAGAGTTCCCCCTCACAGGGAGAAGAAGAGTGGGGTGAGTGACCAGCTTCCCTAGCCTTTCAGGGCCCTGCACAAAGGTCCCATTTCAGTTTGCCCCTATCCAGAGATCAGCAAAGCTGAGATGTTAGCAGACATGGCTATTAACAAGAAAGAAAAGCAGGGGGTACCAATAGCAGCC
The DNA here is from genome assembly GCF_018350195.1 of Panthera tigris. NCBI lineage: Eukaryota > Metazoa > Chordata > Mammalia > Carnivora > Felidae > Panthera > Panthera tigris. The sequence goes on from NC_056666.1 coordinate 24,193,567, forward strand.
ATATAGCAGGAATAATCAGCTTCCCAGTAGCCTGCTCTGGAGAAAAACCCAGCATCTTTCACCACTGGAGAAACCAATGGCCAGCACAGCCACTACAAACCCCTTACAGACTTCCCTGGCTTTTACCCCACAGGCACCTTTAGCTGGCCCCCACAGCCAAATACATATGTACCACCAGCTTCAGCCACTGCCACTGCTTGCCCTGTCCCCCTGGACCCAGAGGTGCTGCAGGACCCCAACAGCACTTGCAGCCTCTCTGGACCTCCTTCCTCTCCCTTCACAGTACCCACCAAGTACCATACAATTGTCAACGCTGTGGAATCCAACAACCTGAGCTAGCAAGCCACCATGGACCCCTGGTCCTGGTGCCACCACGTGCCCCTGAACTTGGCAACCTGCACCACTAGATTTGGGGTCACAGCATGCTCCAGCATCCCCCTCCCACAAGTGGAAGTCCCCCCTTAATGAAGAGATTATAATTATACTATCTTTGCTGACCACAATGGTATGAAACTAGAAATCAACAATAACAGGAAAACTGGAAGATTCACAAATATGTGGAAATTAAATAACATGCTCCTGAATGACCAATGAGTAAAGGAAGAAATCAAAGGGAAACCAAAATACATCTTGAGACAAGGAAAATGGAAACAGAACATCCCGAAACTAATGAGATGCAGCAAAAGCAGTTCTAAGAAGGATGTTTATAGCAACAAATGTCTACATTAAGAAAAATATCTCAGATAAATAACCTAATTCTATGCCTCAAAGAACTAGAAAATGAGAAAAACTAAGTCCAAAGTTAGCATGAAGAAGGAGATAACAAAGATAAGAGCAAAAATAAACTTAGTAGGGAATAGAAAAATGAAAAGACTAACAAAACTAAGAATTGGTTTTTTAAAAAGGTAAAGAAAATTGGCAAAATTGTAGCTAGACTTATCGAAAATGAAAAAGAACTCAAGTAATTAAAATTACAAAAGCAAAAGAAGACATTGTAACTGATACTACAGAAATACAAGGGATCATAAGAGACTACAATGAACCATTATATGGCAAAAAATTGGACAACCTAGGGGAAATGGAGAAGTTCCTGGTGAGACAACCTACCAAGACTGAATCATGAGGAAATAGAAAATTCGAACAGACCAATAACGAGTAAGGAGACTGAATCAGTAATCAAAACTCTCCCAGAAAATAAAATCTCAGGACCAGATGCCTGCATGGGTGAATTCTACCAAACATTTAAAGAGAAATTGAAGCCAATTCTTCTGAAAATTCTTCTACAAAAAATTGCAAATGAGGCAACACTCCCAAAGTCGTTTTACAAGGCTCAACTTACCCACACACCAAAGCCAGATAACACTATGGAAAAATAAATTTTCAAGTTAATATTACTGATGAACATAGGTGCCAAAATCCTCAACAAAATATTAGCAAATGAATTAAACAGCACATTAAAAGGATCATACACCATGAGCAAATGAGATTTATTCCTGGGTTGCAAGGATGGTTTAACATATGCAAATTAATAATTGCAACACATCACATTAATAGAATGATAGATAAAAATCATATAAGCATCTCAACAGATGCAGAAAAAGCAATAAACATAATTCAACAACCTCTCATAATAAAAATTCTCAATAAATTGGGTATATGATAAACATACTTCAACATAAGAAAAGCCATATATGTCAAACACTCAGCTAACCTCATACCCAGTAGTTGAAAGCCTTCCCTTTAACATCAAGAACAAGACAAAGGTGCCCACTTGCACCACCCCTATTCAACTTAATACTGAAAATCCCAGCTAGAGCAATTAGGCAAAAAAAAAAAAAAAGAAGGCATCCAAGTCAGAAAGGAAGAGGTAAAATTGTCTCTGTTTGTTGATGACATGAGCTTGTACACTGAAAGTCCTAACAACTCCACCAAAAAACTGTTACAGTCAAAGAATTCAGCAAAAGTTTTACAAAATCAACATACAAAACACCAGTTGCATTCCTATACACTAACAATGAAGTATCCAAAAAAGAAATAAAGAAAACAGTCACGTTTACAATATTATCATAAACAATAAAATCCTTAGGAAAAAACTTAACCAAGAAAGTTAAAGATGTAGACTGCAAAAATTAGAAGGCATTGAGGAAAGAAAATTGACAAAAACACAAATAAATGGGAAGATACTTCAGGCTCATGGACTGGAAGAAGCAATATTGTAAAAATGTCCATACTACCCAAGGCCATCTATAGATTCAATGCAATCCCAATGCATCAAAATTCCAATGGCATGTTTCCAGATGTAGAAAAAAACAATACCAAAAGTTTTATGGAACCACAAAAGATCCTAAACAGCCAAAGTAATTTTGAAAGAACAAAATGGAACCCATTATACTTCCTTATTTCAAACCACATTACAAAACTATAGTATTCAAAAACAGTATGATACTGGCATAAAAACAGACACATAGATCAATGGAACAGAATAGAGGGCCCAGAAATAAACCCATGCATATATGAGCAACTAATATCTGACAAAGGAGCCAAGAATACTCAATGGGGAAAGGAAAGTCTCTTAAATAAATAGTATTGGGGAAACTAGATATTTACATGCAAAAGAATGAAATTGAACTTCTATCTTACACCAGTAACAAAAATTAACTTGAGGAACACATCTTGATCACAGTGTTGTGAGTTTGAGTCCCACATTGGGAGCAGAGATTACTTAAAAATAAAATTTTAAGGGACGCCTGGGTGGCTCAATCAGTTGAGCGTCCGACTTCAGCTCAGGTCATGAGCTTACAGTCCGTGAGTTTGAGCCCCGCATCGGGCTCTGTGCTGACAGCTCAGAGCCTGGAGCCTGCTTCGGATTCTGTGTCTCCCTCTCTCTCTGCCCCTGCTCAACTCATGCTCTGTCTCTCTCTGTCTCAAAAATAAATTAAAAAAAAAAAATTTTTAAAAATTTAAAAAAATAAAATAAAATTTTAAGGGGTGCCTAGGTGGCTCAGTCAATTAAGCATCCAACTCTGGGTTTCCACTCTGGTCATGATTTCATGGTTCATAAGTTCAAGCCCCACATTGGTCTCTGCACTGGCATTGCGTACTTCTTGGGATTCTCTCTCTCTCTCCCACTCTCAAAACAAACAAACAATTTGTAAAAAAATAATAAAAAAATTAACTTGAAATGCATTAAGGACTTAATTCCTAGAAGAAACTCCTAGAAAAAACATAGGGGAAAATCTCCTTGACATTGGTCTTAGAGATAAACTTTTGGATGTAGGTACCAGAAGCACAAGCAACAAAAACAAAAATCAACAAGTGGGACTACCTCAAACTAAAAAGCTTCCGTACAGCAAAATAAACAAAATGAAAAGGCAACATATAAAATGGAAGAAAATATTTGCAAACCATATCTGATAAGGAGTTAATATTCAAAATACATAAGGAACTTACACAACTCAGTAGCAAACAATCCAATTTAAAAATGGGCAGAGTACTTTTAAGTAGACATTTTTCCAAAGAATGCATTCAAATGTCTGGCAAGTACATGCAACAGTCAACATCACTCATCAGTAGGGAAATGCAAATCAAAACCACAGTGAGATATTACCTCACAACTGTTAGAATGGCTATGGTCAAAAAGACAAGAGATAACAAATGCTGGTGAAGATGTGGAGAAAAGAGAAAACTTGTGCACTGTTGGTGGGAGTATAAATTGGTGCAACCACTTTGAAAAAACAGTATGAAAGTTCCTCAAAAATTAAAAATAGGGGTGCCTGGGTGGCTCATTCAGTTAAGCCTCTGACTCAATTTCAGCTTGGGTCATGATCTCATGGCTCTGACAGTGCAGAGCCTGCTTGGGATTCTCTCTCTCTCTCTCTCTCTCTCTCTCTCTCAAAATAAATAAATAAACATTATTTTAAAAATTAAAAATAGAACTATCATATGATCCAGGAATTCCACTTCTGGGTATATATCTGAAGGAAATAAAATCACTATCTCAAAGTGATATCTACACTTCATGTTTATTGCAGGATTATTCACAATAGCCAGGTTAGGAAACGACCCAAGTGTCCATTGATGGATGAATGCATAAAGAAAACACACACACACACACACACACACACACACACACACACACACACACACTGGAGCATTAGTCACCAATGAGAAAGAAAGAAATCCCGCCATTTGCAACAACAAGGATAGACCTTGAATGCAATATGCTAAGTAAAATAAAACAAAGACAAATACAGCATGGTCTCACTTGTGGAACATAAAAACATCAAATTTAGAAACAGAGAATAGAATGGTGGTTGCCAGGGACTGATGGGGTGGGTGAAATTGTACAAACTTTCAGTTGCAAGATGATTAAGTCCTGGGCATCTCACATACAGCATGGTGACTATCGTTGACAGTACTGTGTTGAATACTTGAAAAATTCTGTGAAAGTAGAGCTTTACCTTTGTGATTATAACCAGAAAGTGGTCATTATGGGAGGTTAAAGGGTGTAGCGAACTCTACTGCAGTAACCATTTTGCAATGTGTACGTATATAAAATCATCACATTGCACATTTCAAACTTCTACAAGGTTATATGTCAATTATATTTCCATAAAGCTGGAAAAATAGCTATGATTAATATGCTCAAAGAAGTTAGATGACAAGATGGAAAAATCTCAGTAGAGAACTGGAAACTGCTTTTTTTTTGAGAGAGAGAGAGAGAGAGAGAGAGAGAGCAGGCAAGCAAGGGAGGGACAGAGAGACAGAATCCCAAGCAGGCTCCATGCCTAGCATGGAGCCCAACATGGGCACCATCTCATGACGCTGGGCTTATGAGTCAAAGTCGAGTTGAAAGCTCAACCAACTGAGCCATGCAGGCACCCCTGGAAACTGCTTTTAAAAAGAATTAAATGGAAATGACAGAACTGAAATGATGAACAAAATCAACTGGATTTAACAGATTACACAGCTCAAAGAGGTAAGCTAGAAAATAAATCAGAAGATTAATACACAGAAAAAAATTGGATTCAAATCTAGAAGAGTGCGTAAGAGACATAATGTAACACAGTAAAAACATTTAATATGTAATTAGAGTCCCAGAGTAAGGAAAAAGAGAGGAAACAAAGTTACTTTTGATAGGCTAAGGGTGGAGAAGTTTCCAAAATTGTCAAAAGACATGAAACCACAGATTCATGTCTTCATTCATTTCTCTGCGGGGATGATTAGCTCACCCTCCCATCACCTTCTGCATTTTCAGGTGTGACTGCCCTGATGTGCTCCTGGTTCTGCTCTCTCCTCTCCACCGGCCTTTGTAATGATCCAGCTCAAAGGTCCTCAACCCTCATAGTTTTTCAATATGCACTGAGAATATTTGGGGGAGATTTTTTTAAATGCACCCACGAGATGATTTTTCACTTGATTTGGGGGCAGGGGGCTCAAGTATCTGGTGTCTTAAAAATATCCCTAGGCGAGGGGCACCTGGGTGGCTCAGTCCATTAAGCAGCAGACTCTTGATTTCGGCTCAGGTCATGATCTCACGGTTCATGAGTTCAAGCCCCTCATCAGGCTCTCTGCTATCATCGTGGAGTCTGCTTGGGATTCTGTGTCTCCCTCTCTCTCTGCCTCTCCCCTGCTCACTCTCTCTCTCTCAAAAATATTAACATTAAAATAAAAAATATTAAAAATATCCCCAGGTGATTTCAATGTGTGGCCAAGATGGAAACCACCAGCAGTTGCTCAGCTGATGCCAGGTGAGTTCTGTTCTGTGGGAAATAATAGGAAGCCACATTTGCCCCAAATCAAGCCAAATTTTCCATTGAGACTTAGGAATCACGAAGCTGCTCTTTTTATCTCCATCTGTCAGATTGCTACTCCTATCTTTCTGCTGGCTCAGAATTCAAGAGAGGAAGAGAGGGGGTTACTTATTAGCCCTGCAATCAATTGGCTCAAGATTTTATTCTTCATTCATTTAATATAAAGTATTAAACTCAATCTGACATTTCAGTCCTCAGTTTGGTCCTGGCACACTTATTTCCATTAAAATTATAATTAGTATGTGTGTGAATTTTAAGAGTATATAAGAAAGTACCATGAGGCCTTTATGAATGTCATATAAAAAGACCAGAGGTGTCCTCACATTGGTCCCTATAACTGTGTTTCTCTCTGTTGAGGTTTACCTGCTTTTCCTGAAAAAGAGGTAGACAATGAAGATTAGTGACTAACTGGCTGTAAAACTGTGTGAAAGATTTGGGGAATGACTCTACTAGACAGAAGCAAAAATCACTGCTGCATAACCACTGAACAAGGACCCACCACCACTGCCTGCATAATATCATGAACTTATAATGAGGAAAGTAACCTCAGAACACAGGCAGTAAGCTAAGCAGTATGCAAGGACAGGGAAGAAATGAATGATAACAGAGGTGGCCCCTTGGCAGGGGGGCAGGAAGAGTCACTTGGCCCAGGCATCACTAGAAAGACAGGAAAATCTACAATCTTCTTTCTTATAAGTCGGTGACAGACCTTTGCTGCATTCAGACCAGGATGTGACCTTCTGATGGCTTATTCACAGCAAAGTTTCATGTGAACTGTGACATTGTATATGTGTGACTCATACAACTTTGACATGTTTCTGATGTAGTTAATCATATTTGTTACTAAATAGCTTCTTTGTGCAAATGCAATTTTTATACTAAAATTACTGCTTATTTCTGCTTCAGTGCATTATAAATTGTTATTTATCTTCTTTGTAATGCTCTTGATTATTTAACCCAATGGTATTTAATTATTTTTCTCTTTATCCATGTTTTCTTTGTTTACTCAAATAGCATAGGCAGCAATTGGAATGGGAAGTCAAGATATGAGTTTCAAGGAGTACAGTGCCTAAATTACAAATCACCTTATCTCTCTCCCTCTCTCTCTCTCCTTCTCTCCCTCCCTTTGTCTCTGTCTCTCCCTCTCCCTCTTTCCTTCTCTCCCTCCCTTTCCCTCTCTCTTCCCTCTCTTCCTCTCTCTCCTCCCTTCCTCTTTTTTTCTCTCTCTCTCCTCTCCCTCCCTCTCTCCTCTCTCTCTCTGCTCCCCACCTCTCTCTCTCTCTTTCTCTCTCTTTCACACACACACACACACACACACACACACACACACACACACACACATTTGTTAAGACGTGGTATCAGAAGTTGTCCATTGTGCTTCATAGTGTGTGTGCCTGTCCACACATCACAGGACATCCAAGATATTGAACACTCCTGGCCTTGTGTGGACTTCCTGCTGCCCTTCATTTCTTCATTTTTCTAGAATACTGAAATCCTACTCCCTTGGGGGCTCCCTGTCAGCTCCACTCTCTAGATCATTATGAACACTGAGTAAGAATGACCACCAATTCCCAGGAGAGAGAAAGGGAAAGAAAGATTCAGGGGAGGAGGATGTGCTGAAGAAAAGAAGATAGAAAAAATTGTTCTTTGAATAAACAGTTCTTCCTTCGGAAAAGATTTAATTGTACATTGGGGAAGTTGAAGATTGTTTAGCAACTATTTGGGTACCTCTGAAGTGCTCTATATACATTATCTCAACTAACTATCATAGCAACCATATGTTCAAACATGGAATGTTTGAATAACATTGTAAATAACATGGAAATAGACTTTCAGGGACTGAAATAGAAAGATATGTGGGTGCTATTCTTAGCTAATCCTGAGGATAACTGGGGACTCATTAGGGTTAAAATGCTAGAAAGGCATGGTCAGATTTGCATTAGTAAGATCACTTTGGCTTTGGTGGGGATGTGAGTGAGTGGCTTTCGGAGTAACTGGAGTCTATAGTTTTATTACATGTTTTGACACAAGCAAAAAGAAAATGTAAATAACAATATAACACTCTAATATAGGCCATACATTATTTCTATGTGGTGACTTTCCTTTCATTTTCCAAAATAAATTAAATTATTTCAATTGAATGTTTCAGTTATGAACAATTTAGATAGAGAGTTTAGCTTATTTAAGAAGTAGTACATGTCAGGAGGCTGTAATACCACATTTGTTTCATTATTTACTCACATGAGAGGAAAAATTTGACAAGAATGACTCTGTCTAAAGATGATTTCCCTTTTTCCCTTAAAAACTATGAGCATTAATGTCATTGACCACAAAAGAAAGAACATTCATTTTGAAGATATAAATCAAGACTCTTTAGAATGTATCTCAACGTACAAATGTGAGATAGAGAAACTGAAGGGACCCCATAAAAGAAAACCATTTTTTCTCCTTTCCCTGCTTCTATTCTTGCTAGGTCCTGCACCCCTGCCTTACACATGCCTTAATATATGTCCTCCTTGTAGGGTACAAGAAGTTAATGATTTCTTTGGAGTCTTCCAGAATGACAAAGAACATCTAAGGAATGACTGCACAAGGTGACCATGTGCATATTCCAGGCCACTGGCACTAGACATCTCAACATCCAGTCCCCCTGGCACCAGGGAGTAAGTGACTTTATAATAGACACCTGGCCCTTGTCCTTGTCCTGACCAGTTCCTGGATGCCTGAGTGGATAGGTACACCAGACCACAATTGTGAATAAAAACCCCAGACCCCAAGCAAAGATAAAACTCTCTATTCTTTCCTTTCTGAGTCTCCCAGATGCTCTCTCTATATCTGTTCTCTCTATATATCTTCAATAAACTCTGCTCACACTTCCTGCTGGCTCACGTTTGATTTCCATCCTGCACAACACCAAGGACCCCCTTGGCTGGTCCCGTAGGACCCTCCCCACCAGGCCCCGGGCCCTTGGACCTGGTCTGCCTGCATTACACGCAAAGAATAATAAGCCAAATAAATGAATCTCAGAACTTCACCATGCAAAGACTCCATGACTTGCGTAAATAGGAGCTGCTTTTTTCTACTTCAAGGTCAGTCACAGTATAAGGGCACATTAAAAAAAAAACACAACTCTGACTCCAAAAAGCCTTGGAAAGTAATAAATGTCTTTGCTGAAGATTTCCTGTGAACATCTTGTGGATATCTACACAGCAAAACAACAGAACAGAAGGATCCTGGACTTCTAACAGCCTTGGACAGCAGAGTTTCCAGACCAGGCTCAAGGTCGACAAGAGAGAGAAAAGAACATTCTTCATTGTTGGTTCACTGTCCTAGCATTCAAGCCTATATGTATTAATTCAAGAATTTATTCACTGTCCTGATCCTAACTAATATTATAGCATGTCTGGAATTATTCTTTAATCGTTTTGACAAACCTAAAGGGAAAAACAATCTTGTAACTAATTTACGTATTCAATTCAACAAGTGTTTATGGAACCAAAGACTTCTCTAACAACTGGAGATCTAGACATAGAACAGACAAGATGCCTGTCTTCAAGTAAATTACATTCTGTGTGACATGCAAATGAAGAAATATGATACGATAAGTTGGTGTTTGTACCTGTGGGACTTGTGAACCAAATGCCTACGTCTGAAAAGCCAGAGAAGGCTTTACAGAAGAGATTGCATTTTGTGTTGAGATTCAGCCACAAACAGAAGCAAAGGACTTTGTACGTGCAGGCACACAGTTCTGGAAGTTGCCCAGTACTTCTGGAGTTTGGGAGTTTGGGGAGCATTAAGACAGTACTCACTTTGTGAAAAGCTTTGCATGTCTTAATTTACCGAGGACAGTCCCTATTTATCTCAGATAATAGCTTTTCCTCTCACTCTCAAAAGTGTCTCAGTTGGACCATACATTAACTGGTCACCCTATCTGCCAAGGAATTAAGATTCAGTCCTGTAAGTGATGAATTGCAAATCAGAACTAACTGCATACAGCTATTTTGGACGCAGGCATCTTTTGCTGCAGCCACTACAAAAATTACCTTGTCAAAACATAAAAGCCCTGATTTTTAAAATTATTAAATCATCCCAAGCCTTTATTCCACTGTTAATTCCCATATCAATAATGGCACTTTATACTTCATTCATTACTGTATTCCTTCAATTTTTTTAAAATATTTTTTTTATTTCTAGTAATTTTATTTATTTCTTCTATCGCAGTCATAGAACACTGTATAATTTCAGCTATTTTAAATTTGCTTTATGGCCTAGATATAGTCTCTTTTGGCATATGTTTCATGGGCACTTTAGACAAACGTTTATTCTGCTGTTTTGGGGTAGAATATTTTATAAATGTCAATTACATTCTGTTGTAATGTTGTTGTGCTTTTCTAGATTCTTATTTATCTTTTTTTAACTTTATTTTTTATTTTTTAAAATTTATATCCAAGGTAGTTAGCCTATAGTGAAGCAATGATTTCAGGAGTAGATTCCTTAATGCCCCTTACCCATTTACCCCATCCCCTCTCCCACAACCCCTCCAGCAACCCTCAGTTTTTTTCTCCATATTTATGAGTCTCTTCTGTTTTGTTCCCCTCCCTGCTTTTATATTATTTTTGTTTCCCTTCCCTTATGCTCATCTGTTTTGTCTCTTAAAGTCCTCATATGAGTGAAGTCATAGGATTTTTGTCTTTCTCTGACTAATTTCACTTAGCATAATACCCTCCAGTTCCATCCACGTAGTTGCAAATGGCAAGATTTCATTCTTTTTGATTGTCGAGTAATAATCCATTGTATATATATACCACATCTTCTTTATCCATTCATCCTTCGGTGGACATTTGTGCTCTTTCCATACTTTGGCTATTGTTGATAGTGCTGCTATAAACATGGGGGTGCATGTGCCCCTTTGAAACAGCACACCTGTATCCCTTGGATAAATGCCTAGTAGTGCAATTGCTGGGTCGTAGGGTAGTTCTATTTTTAGTTTTTTGAGGAACCTCCATACTGTTTTCCAGAGTGGCTGCACCAGCTTGCATTCCCACCAACAATGCAAAAGAGATCCTCTTTCTCTGCATCCTCGCCAACATCTGTTGTTGCCTGAGTTGTTAATGTTAGCCATTCTGACAGGTGTAAGGTGGTATCTCAATGTGGTTTTGATTTGTATTTCCCTGATGATGAGTGATGTGGAGCATTTTTTCATGTGTTGGTTGGCCATCCTGATGTCTTCTTTGGAGAAATGTCTATTCATGTCTTTTGCCCATTTCTTCACTGGATTATTTGTTTTTTGGGTGTTGAGTTTGATAAGTTCTTTGTAGATTTTGGATACTAACCCTTTATCTGATATGTCATTTGCAAATATCTTCTCCCATTCTGTCGGTTGCCTTTTAGTTGTGCTGATTGTTTCCTTCGCTGTGCAAAAGCTTTTTATTTTGATGAAGTCCCAGTAGTTCATTTTTACTTTTGTTTCCCTTGTCTCCGGAGACGTGTTGAGTAAGAAGTTGCTGCGGGCAAGATCAAGGAGGTTTTTGCCTGCTTTCTTCTCAAGGATTTTGATGGCTTCCTGTCTTACATTTAGGTCTTTCATCCATGTTGAGTTTATTTTTGTGTATGGTGTAAGGAAGTGGTCCAGGTTCACTCTTCTGCATGTCACTGTCCAGTTTTCCCAGCACCACTTGCTGAAGAGACTGTCTTTATTCTGCTGGATATTCTTTCCTGCTTTGTCAAAGATTAGCTGGCCATACATTTGTGGGTCCATTTCTGAGTTCTCTATTCTGTTCATTGATCTGAGTGTCTGTTCTTGTGCCAGTAGCATACTGTCTTGATGATTACAGCTTTGTAGTATAGCTTGAAGTCTGGGATTGTGATGCCTCCTGCTTTGGTTTTCTTTTTCAAGATTGCTTTGGCTATTCGGGGTCTTTTCTGGTTCCATACAAATTTTAGGATTATTTGTTCTAGCTCTGTGAAGAACGCTGGTGTTACTTTGATAGGGATTGCACTGAATATGTAAATTGCTTTGGGTGGTATTGACATTTTAACAATATTTGTTCTTCCTATCCAGGAGCATGGAATCTCTTGCCATTTCTTTGTGTCTTCTTTCAATTTATTTCATAAGCTTTCTATAGTTTTCAGTGTATAGATTTGTCACATCTTTGGTTCGATTTATTCCTAGGTATTTTATGGTTTTGGTGCAACTGTAAATGGGATAGATTCCTTGATTTCTTTCTGTCACTTCATTGTTGGTGTATAGGAATGCAACTGAATTCTGTGCATTGATTTTATATCCTGCAAAATTGCTGAATTCATGGATCAGTTCTAGCAGTCTTTTGGTGGAATCTTTGGGGTTTTCCATATAGAGTATCATGTCATCTGCGAAGAGTGTAAGTTTGACCTCCTCCTGGCTGATTTGAATGCCTTTTATTTCTTTGTGTTATCTGATTGCAGAGGTTAAGACTTCCAATACTATGTTGAATAACAGTGGCTAGAGTGGACATCCCTGTCTTGTTTCTGACCTTAGGGGGAAAGCTCTCAGTTTTTCCCCTAAAATATTTTTAAAATTTTATTTATTTTGAGAGAGACAGAGAGAGAATGAGTGGGGGAGGGACAGAGAGAGAGAGACAGACAGACAGACAGAATCATAAGCAGCTTGTGTGCAGTCAGCTCACAGGGCTCAAACTCACAAAACCATGACATCATGACCTGAGCCAAAATCAAGAATTGGATGCTTAACCCACTGAGCCACCTAGGCGCCCTTGATTTCCTTGAATTTTTATGAGCCTGTATTACCTCCACAATTCATAAATTACATAACAATATAATTAGACTTCAATTTGTCTCCAAGACCTTTCAAAACTGTTATTAGATGGTTTCAGATGGATTAGACTAATGCCTAATATATTCCCAATCAAATAAGATTAGCACAATTACAACTTTAAAAGGCAGATGTGTTTGTTCTCTAGAGTTTAAAAGAAAAAGTGCCTATAGTGGCTTCCCAGAGCTGTCGTAGCAAATGACCACAATCTGGATGGCTTAAAATGATAGAAATGTATTCTCTCACAGTTCTGAAAAACCGATGTCTCAAGATCAGGGTGTGAGCAGGGCCATGCTCCCTCTGAAGGCCCTCAGGAAGAATCCTTCCCTGCCTCTTCCTAATTTCTGGTGCTCACCAGTAATCAGTGCATGGCATTCCTTGATTTATAGCTGCATCACTCCCATCTCTGCCTCTGTCATTACATGGCCACTTCCCTTGTGTGTCCTCTATGTCTATCCAAATCTCCCTTTTCTCATGAGGGTACCAGCCATTGTATTTTAAGACTCAACCTGTTCCTGTATGACCTTGTTTTAACTTGACTACATCTTCAAAGATCCAAATAAGGTCATATTCTGAGGTTCTAGTACACACAAATTTGAGGGGACACTGTTCAACTCAATACAGTCCCATTATTAACCAAAGTATAATACTTATCATAAGTAACTGCCTACACTCATTGAAACATTAACAGAGAAACTGGGGAGTCTGCTGACCAGCAGCATCTAATTCTCAGAGAACAAAGCAAATCCTCTGCCAGATTGATTTAAGTGAATGAGTAAGGAACTATCTATGCCTCCATGTTTCCAAGTGGCACCGAACCCCAGTCCATCTTCATCCACCCAGTCTTTTTGTTTTGATCCATGATCCCCCCTCATTCTCACCTCCCCTCTCTACACCATCCCCAACCCCCACTCCAGGGTGCGGAATCTTAGAGTTGGAAAATTCAGGCATGCAGTGAGGATATCTGTTTCATACACTACTTAGTAATAAAAAAAAGTTGAAACTTTAATAATTTCTTTTTTAGGCCATGCTAAAATATCCCTAAATCAAAATGTCTGGATAGATACAGATGAGATCAAATGTACCCTAATTTTGAAGGAAGAGTGGCCTGGTCAAATTAGACCATTAAAGAGGCCATTCTGACTACATGGTGGAGGTCCCACTGAGAAAAGGTGAAGTGCATGGTAGTGTGTCCAGATAATATTCACCAGAATTCCACCTCCACATATACTTCCCTGTAACTAGATACTTTCCTGATCTTACCCACTTCTCAGCCCAGACATCCATGCATGAGCAAGAGGGTCTGTAGGGCAGGGCTGTTTCAGCAAATCTAGAGGACAAAGTATCTTATTTGTGGCTTGGAAATTTCAGCCATCAAGCTCCCAGTGTCAGAAACATATGAATGTATATAAGAAAAAAAAATAAGAATATATATAAGAAAATTTAAGCCAATTTCTTTGCTCTTAAACCCCAAAAGTGAAGGTTGCTGGGCATATTAGATAGGAATCATTTTTCTGTGTGTGTTATGGACTGGTCCCCCCATTTCATATATTAAAGCCCTCATTGTGACTGTATTTGGAGATAAGGCCTATAAGGAGGTAATTGCAGGTTATACGAGGTTAAATGAAGGTTACATCAGGGTGGGCTCTAATTCAATAGAACAGGTGTCTTTATCAGAAGAGGAAGAGACACCAAAGATTACCTCCTTTCCTCCCCCTCCTCCTCTTTCCCCTTCCCTCTCTCTACATGTGTACTGAGAAGAGCCCATGTGAGGACACAGAAAGAAGATGGACATCTGCAAACCAGTAAGAGAGGCCTCACCATAAGCTGAATTTCTGGCACTTTGATCTTGGACTTCTTGCCTCCAGAACTGTGAGAAAATAAATTTCTGTTATTTAAGCCACCCATCCTTGGTATTGTGTTATGGCAGCCTTGTACACTAATGCAACAGAGATCTTAAAATTGGGGGCTTACTCACACAGGGCTTATTCCCACACGAAATAACTATCTAGAAGTAGACAGTCTAGGACTAATGCAGCTGCTCCACAAAGCCCTCAAACACCCAGGCACCTCCTAAGTTGCTGTTCTGCCATCCTTAGTGTGTGGCTTCTATATTCAAGGTCATCTCATGGTCCAAGAGAGCCTCTCCAAGGTTTGCATTTTAAGCAACAGGGAGGAGGATATGAATGAAGACACATCTTAAGGGAGCTTCTCAAAAGTCCAAAATAATACTTTCACTTCTCCCTCGTGAGCCAAAATTTATTCACATGGCTGCAAGTAGCTTCAAGGGAAGCTGGACACATTTTCCAAAATTCCATATTATATAAGAAGACAATGGATATTGGAGCCTAGTGATGGTCTATAACACAAAATGTAAGAAAAATAGATTTGAAATAGTATGTGATTGAGCAGAATTCATTTTTCCCACTGGCATTTCCAGCTTCCAATGAGACAAAGCTTGGGTGGGAAGACAGAGTCTGGGAGGAACAGAGAAGGCAGTTGGAATGGGTTGCCCAGCCTTTCAGCCAAGTCTGCAAAAATAAGAGTCCTGATTCAGGTGGACCTATACCCTGATTCCAACCTGCTTGCCTTTGGAAGGAGCCAGTGTTCCCCCCAAACCCCCACAACTGGGAAACTAAAGATAGTTGCATGGCAAGCCAAAGAAGATGGGTCAAAACATGCCTCTCACCAACCCTGAGCCCCAGCGTAATGTTGTGATTTGTAATAAGAAATATAATTTTGGTCTTTGTCCTGATTCCTGGCACAGAGCTCCTAAAAGCCTTGGAATTTCCTGAGCAGTAAGAGCAATGGGAGTATCTTCTGTTGTAATATTTGGTCTCTTGTCCTCAGTTCCTCAAATTACTTCAGAGTCATAAATGTGAAATGGGTGTCTTGTTACTCATAACAAGCCCCTTTCCACCATAACTGGGTTTATGTTAACAAAGTGACTTGGAAAGCACCCAAAAATGGAGGCTGGCTGCCAGGGGAACCAACCATGAAGAGAGGGGTGGGACCGATTTCTGGGGAGGGGGGAGGGGCTAGAGGTTGGAATCAACCACCAATGGCCAATGATTTAATTGATCGTGCCTATGGAATGAAGCCTCCATCAAAAAAACCCCAAAAAGACAGGGTTCAAAGAAGTTCCAGGTTGGTGAACACATGGCAGTTTAGGAAGAATAGTGCCCTCAGAGGGAACATGGAAACTCGGTGACCTTTCCCCATACCATGCCCTGTACACATCTCTTCCATCTGGCTGTTCCGGAGTCACATCCTTTCATAATAAACAGTAATCTGGGGAGTAAACTGGTTTCCTGAGTTCCGTGATCTGCCTCAGCAAATTAATCAAACCCAAGGAGGGGGTTGTAGGAACTTCCAATCTCTAGCTGATGAGTCAGAATCCCACATGAGACTGGCATCTGAAGTTGTGGGGGAGGGGCAGCTAGTGTCCTAGAATTGCCTGTTGGTGTGGGGAACACTCCCCTCACACACTGGAATTGGGTGCAGAATCTTTACCCAGCATGATATGGAAAGTAGCCAAGCGTTTCTCCTGTGTGCCCAGAATGGTAAAGACAGGACGGAGAGCTTTCAACCAAGAGCGTTTCCATAGACTGAAGGGGAAGACTGCCAGGGGACCCAGACTGTGTGACCCTGTCCTTGGGAGTTTGCTGGGATTAGCATCACAAGATTCAAATGAAAGAAAGTCATATCATCATGCAAAAGGAAAAAATAAAGGAAAAAATTTGAGTAACAGTACTTTTAAAAATAATAATAAGAAAAACTTGGAATCAGTTGAGATAAGGATGGGAACTGAAATTAAAGAGAACTGTAGACAGAAACAGTGGTTTTACCAATTGCCTCACTGACTGATTGTAAGCATGGCTCAGGAGACAGTATGGTCTTTGTCCCTCACTAAGAATGAGTTACAATTAAAAAGTGGGGAAATAATTTTGATATGGATCTAATTAGAAATTTAAATTCCCAACAATGAATTATTTTATATACTTTTATCTGAGATCACAGGATTTAAAACTGGATAAAGCAAAGAAAACTAGAAGTAGTTGAGAGATTTTGTGGGGTCTTAGCAACTCTGCTTTGTCATTTGATTACACCAGCACCTTCTGCCATGTATTTTACTGAGCTTCAAATTCATTTGTTCATATAGAACTTTTCAGTTTGACCAGATTCCTTCTTCAATTGACAAAGATGAGAAGTAAGGGAAGATGGGAGGGACAGAGGGAGAGCAGAAAGGTAAGGGAGAAAGAGAATGGAGGAGGAAAGGAGAAAAGGTTCCCACTTAAAATATATTTTTTGCTGTATTGATTGAAAAAAAAAATGGTGTCTGAGGATTGCTACAGGAGCAGTAGTGGAGTGCAGAATCTGTTGAGGTCCCAGAATAGGCAATGAAATGCCTACCGAGGGCTTCTTCTCAAAGCACATTGAGCTGACTTTGTCCTTGGCAGAATTCACAAGGGAAGGCACCACTAGTGTGGAGACCACATTAACCTGAATTTATTAACATCTGTGTCTATTTACAGCTTTCAAAGCAATCTTGCATATGCTCTCTGAACACCAACCCTGCAATTCAAACAGGAAAACATTATTGGCCTCATTTTACAGTTGTGGATAGGGTGAGAATATTGAAAAAAAACATCTTCTGACCTTATGTTTCACAGTCTGCTCGCAGGTTCAGCCTGTGCACACTACTCTTAGAAAAGGCACCAGTCTAAGAAGATATGCTAGGAGAAATGGAGCCTAAGTTCCCTTGGTGCCCCTTTCTTCACACTTCAGCTACTTCTCCAGATCTTCGTGGAGCTTACTTAACAAAGGCAACACGTCATCATAAAGTTCAGACTAAAAGGACAAGAAGATGTCATTCAAAGAACCAGACGTGCATTCCTGGCAGCAAAGAACAGTTTTCAATTTTCAAGAACAAAGAGGAAGACAATATGCCTTGAACTTAGTTTTCTATGGGGACAGACAACTCTAAGATGAAGTTGGAGAAGTGGGCTTGGCTGCAGATCTTATAAAATCTTTTTTTTCCCTTTTTTAAAACAAGAGTATTTTTTTAAGTTTATCTATTTAGAGAGAGAGAGAGAGAGAGAGAGAGAGAGGGAGTGTGTGTGTGTGTGCGCAAGCAGGGTGGTGGAGAGGGAAAAGGAGGGGAGGGAGAGAGAGAGAGAGAGAGAGAGAGAGAGAGAGAGAGAGAATTCCAAGCAGGCGTCATGTTCAGCATGGAGCCTGATGCAGGGCTTGATCTCATGACCAAGAGATCATGACTTGAGTCCATAGCAAGAGCTGGATACTTATCCAACTGAGCCACCCAAGTGCCCCAGATCTTATAAAGTCTTAATGATATTGTCAAAGAGTTTAGATTTTATCCTAAGTACAAAGGCAAGTTTAAATTTTATGTAAACAAAGAACGACAGTTCAGGGAGGCAAGACATACAGCGGCAAATAATCCAAGCTCTATCTTATACTGCTTACAAAAAGTAACTTGAAATAGAGTTTTGCTAGATAGTCTGAGAAGTTTGTGTGTTTTGGCTTCTATTACCAGGAGCCAAATGGATCTAGCAAAAAGGAAGATAAAAGAACTTAATTTGGATGAAAAAGACCTGTAGTAAATTTTGTGCTCTAAACTTTAAAAATATGTAACACCAGTGTTTCTTAAGTCATATGCTTTTTTTTCAGTGTTCAGTCCTGGCACAAAACCCTCTTTGCTGTAGAAACACATCTACTATTATTTTATCACCTTCCTGAAGTACATGTAAGGCTCTGCAATATCCAGAAGCTTGTTGTAGCCTATGGTATTTCACAGAGCTTCCAAAACATTTGTAGTATTTGATTTCCAATTTCTTCCCATACAATTTTATGTTCTCTCTCTCTTTTATTTGTATTTTAGATCAAGGCTTCCAACAATAAAATGTTCAGCTTTAAAAAGTCTAAAGCAGTGATCCTTCCTTATCTATCAATATTTGTTATAAATATTAATATTTACAATTTAAATTTTCCCTTATTTTGATGAATAAGATTTTAATTAAAATTTAATATATGTTTTTAATTACATTTTTGCAGTCATGAATTAAAGAATAGTCCAAGGTGCAAAGAATTTTTTTGTAGCTCTACTGAGGTACAATCGACATAAGCTGCATATATTTAAAGTATACTATTTGATCAGTTTTGACATATGTACACACTAAATGGAAACCATCATTAAAATCAAGATTATAGGGGCGCCTGGGTGGCGCAGTCGGTTAAGCGTCCGACTTCAGCCAGGTCACGATCTCGCGGTCCGTGAGTTCGAGCCCCGCATCAGGCTCTGGGCTGATGGCTCGGAGCCTGGAGCCTGTTTCCGATTCTGTGTCTCCCTCTCTCTCTGCCCCTCCCCTGTTCATGCTATGTCTCTCTCTGTCCCAAAAATAAATAAAAAAACGTTGAAAAAAAAATTAAAAAAAAAAAAATCAAGATTATATACATGTTCGTGACTCCTAAAAGTTTCCTGTGTCTCCCCCATCCTTCTTTTTTCCCTCTTCCCTCCCCTTCTCAGTGCTTTCACTCAGGACAGATTAGTGTGAATTTTCAAGAATTTTATCTAGATGAGATCAAACAACATGCATTCTTTATTTAATATGGCTTTTGTCACTCAGCATAATTATTTTGAGATTCATCCACCTTGTTGGGTGTATCTGTAGTTTCTTCCTTTTTTTTTTTTTTTTTTTGGAGAATAGTATTCCATGGTCTAATTGGTTTCCCCATTCACCTATGATGAACATTTCATTTGTTTTCAATTTTGGGCTATTACAAACAAAGCTGCTATGAACATTCATGTAACAGGTCTTCCGGTGGACAAATGCTTTTTTTAATGTTTATTTATTTATTTTGAAAGAGAGAGAGAGAGCGAGAGCACAGAAGTGTGAACAGAGAAAGGGGAGGGGCAGAGAGAGAAAGAACCCCAAGCAGGCTCCCTGCTGTCAGTGTAGAGCCGGAGGCAGGGCTCTATCCCACAAAAAGTGAGATCCTGACCTGAGCCGAAATCAAGAGTTGGATGCTTACTTGGCCAGCTGAGCCACCCAGAGACCCCTGCTTTTATTTCTCCTGGATAGATACAACACCTCACACAAAAAAAGATATGTATATAATAAGTAAGCATATTAAGAGATGCACAACATCATTTGTCATTAGGGAAATGCAAATCAAAATGACCGTGAGATACCACCACATACCTATTAAAATGGCTAAAATCCAAAACAACTGACAATGCCATTTGCTGGTGAGGATGAAGAACAATAGGAGCTCTCATTTATTGTTGATGGGTATACAAAATGGTACCATCACTTTGGAGGATGGTTTGGCAGTTTCACACAAAGCTAAACACAGCCTTACTATATGAGCCAGAAATCATGCTCCTAGGAATTTAGCCAACTGCTTTGAAAATTTATGTCCATACAAAATTCTGCATGTGAATGTTCAAAGTGGTTTTATTCATAATCGCCAAAAATTGGGACCAATCAAGATGTCCTTGGTGAATGGATAAACAAACTGCAGTCTAACTATCCAATAGAATACCTTTTAGTGACAAAAGGAATGTGCTGTGAAGCCACACAAAGACTTGGATCAATTTCAATGCATACTGCTATGTGAATAAAGCCAATCTGAAGAGGCTATACACTGTATTATTTCATGTATGGAACATTCTGGAAAAGGTAAAACTGTAGAGATGGTAAACAAAAATGCTGTTAAAAGGTAATTATTCAGTCTGTCTTCTGGATAAATGTGGGTTTGGATGTTTCTTATTTTTTACATGACCTCTCCACCCACACATCCCTCCCTGTACAAACACTGACTTTTAGAATCATATTTATCTAAATGTTTGCCACTATTTCAACAAAATCATAACTGCTCTTCCACAAAAATGTTAAGCAAATAATATTTGCTTTAGAGACTACCAAATCTTTACTAATTTGCATTTACATTCAAAGACAAATTACAATTGTTTTGATAGTTGGATATCAGCAAACATATCAGTACCTAGGAGATAATATACCTCATAAAAATTCACTTCCAGAGCCAGAGCTGATCATAAGATACCTAATAAAACATGGCCAATCAGATTCTAGCTCCCAGGAATTTGAAAATGGAACATAATAACTCTCTTCAGTCCCAGTTGGTGTTTGAGATGTGACAGAACATCAATCTGGACTAGGTAGCTGAATGGATGCCCCAGGTTCAATGTCTCCTTTATAGCAGTGGTAGCTGCTGACTGTTTATACTTGAGTCCCTCTCCAGAAACTGTCCTTGACCAAAGGGAAACATTCTGTCTAAGGGCACAGCCTCCTCCCCAGAGACAGCCAGCATCCAATGGCTGGTTAATAAGGGGCAAGCAAAGGTCCTGCCTCCCATTCTTAAAGCTCTCTGTAGAATTGGCTAAAGCTTCTATTGCCAATATATCATAGCCAAACTTCTCCGTCTCCATCCTTCTTCCTTCACTCCTTTGCAAGCATTGTTCCTGAGATCATTTGCAACAAATTTTCTGCACAGAAATCTCTATCTCAGAGTCTGGATTCCATGAGATCTGCTCCAAGGCAGTGGCCATGTTTGACCTATAGCAAAAAAGCTAATTTGCAGCAAAAGAGGAAAAAAAGGAGTTAGGTGGAGAATATTAGACATAAATCATATGAGCACAAAAAGAGAAATGAAATCCTCAACAAAACACTAGCAAACAAAATTCAGCAGCATGTTGAAAGGATTAAACACCATGACCAAGTGCAATTTATCCCTGGAATGCAAGGGTGGTTCAGCATATGAAAATCAATCAATATAATATACCACATAAACAGAATAAAGGGAAAGAAAATCACATGATCATTTCAATGGATAGAGAAAAAGCACTTGACAAAATTCAACATCCTGTCATGATAAAAATTCTTAAGAAATCAGTAATAGAAGGAAACTATCTCAACCTAGTAACAGCCATATCTGAAAACCCATAGCAAATATCACACTCAATGGTGTTAGACTGAAATTGTTTTCCTCTAGGATTAAGAACAAGACAGGGATGTACACTCTCACTACTTTTATTCAACATAATATTAGAACTTCTAGCCAGAACAACTGGGCACAAAAAAGAAATAAAAGGAATCCTAATTGGAAAGGAAAAAGTAAAATTATCTCTGTTTGCAAATGATAAGATCTCCTCTATAGAAAACCCTAAAGATTCCACACCAAAACAAACAAACAAACAAACAAACAAAAACTGTTAGAACAAATGAATTCAGCAAAGTAGCAGGATACAAAGTTAACATGCAAAAATCAGTTGCATTTCTACACACCATCTGAAAAGAAAATTATGGAAACAATTCCATTTACAATAGCATAAAAAAGAATAAAGTATTTAGGAATTAATTTAAGCAAAGAGTTGAAAGACTTATACAATGAAAACCACAAAACATTGCTTAAAGAAATTATAGAAGACATAACTAAATGGAAACACATCCCACGTTCATGGATTGGAAGACTTAATATTGTTAAAATGTCAATATTACCCAAAGCAATCTACAGATCCAGTACAATCTGGATCAAAATCTCAATGGCATTTTTGCAGAAATAGGAAACCCCATCCTAAAATTCGTATGTATTCCCAAGGGACCCTGAATAGACAAAACAATCTTAAAAAAGAACAAAGCTGGAGGACCCACACTTTCTGATTTCAAAACTTACTACAAAGCTACAGTAATCAAACAGTGTAGTACTAGCATAAAGACTGACATGTAGAGCAATGGAAGAGAATAGAGAGGCCAGAAATAAAGTCACACATATATGGTGAAATGATTCTGGACAAAGCTGCCAAAACCATATAATGGGTAGACAGTCTCTTCAACAAATGGTGCTGGGAAAGATGGATAACCACATATAAAAAGATAAAATTGGACCTTTACCCAACAACATATACAAAAATTAACTCAAGGGGTACCTGGGTGGCTCAGTTGGTTGAGCATCTGACTCTTGACTTCAGCTCAGGTCATGATCAGGTCATGGGACCGAGCCCTGCTTTGGGCTCCATGCTGAGCATGGAACCTGCTTAAGATTCTCTCTCTCACTCTGCCCCCCTGCCACTTGCATGCTGTCTCTCTCTCTAAAAATAAATTAAATTG
Source organism: Panthera tigris (assembly GCF_018350195.1). NCBI lineage: Eukaryota > Metazoa > Chordata > Mammalia > Carnivora > Felidae > Panthera > Panthera tigris. Next base: position 24,216,339 of record NC_056666.1, read on the forward strand.
TTAAAAAATTAATTCAAAATGTATCAAAGACTTCAATGGAAGACCCAAAACCATGAAACTTTAGAAGAAAGCATAGCTCAGAATCTTCAGGACACTCGATTTAGCAATGATTTCTTAGCCATGACACCAATAAAATGCAACCAAATTAAAAACAGATGTATTGGACTTCACAAAAACTTAACAGTTTTGTGTATCTTGGGCGCCTGGGTGGTTCAGTCAGTTAAGTGTCTGACTTTGGCTCAGGTTGTGATCTCGTGGTTCATGGGTTCGAGCCCCATGTTGGGCTCTGTGCTGACAGCTCAAAGCCTGGAGCCTGCTTCAGATTCTATGTCTCCCTCTCTCTCTGCCCCTCCCCTGCTCATGCTCTCGCTCTAAAATAAATAAACATTAAAAAAAATTTTTTTTAATTTGTGTATCAAAAGACAATATCCACAGAGTAAAAAGACAGCTCATAAAATGGGAGAAAATACTTGCAAATCATATATCTAATAAAGAATTAATATCCAGAATATACAAACAAACCAACCAATTAAAAAATGGGCAAAGGACTTAATAGACATTTCTCCAAAGAAGATATACAAATAGCCAATAAGCACATGAAATAATGTTTAACATCAGTAATCATTAGAGAAATGAAAATCAAAACCACAGTAAGATACCCATTAAGATGGCTACTATCAAAAAAGAAAACAAAAACAGAAAATAAGCTTTGGTGAAGATGTGGAAAAATCAAAACCTTATGCACTGGTGATGGGAATGTAAAATTATACAGCCACTGTGGAAAAAGTATGGCAGTTCTTCAAAAAATTAAAAATAAAATTACCATATGACCCAGCAATTCCACTTCGGGTATATACCCAAAAGAACTGAAAGCAAGGACTTGAAGAGATATTTGCATTATTCACAATAGCTAAAACACGGAAGCAACCCAAGGGTCCATCAGTGAAAGAATGAATAAGCAAAAATGTGTGTGTGTGTGTGTATACACACACACACACACACACACACACACACACACATATATATATAATATGGAATATCATTCAGCTTTAAAAAGCAAGGCAAATGAGACTTAAGCTATAACCTGAACGAAACTTAAGTATATTATGCTAAGTAAAATAAGCCAGTTTTAAAAAGACCAATACTATATGATTCCACTTACATGGAATACTGAAAAACAGGCAGAATGCAGAATGATGGGTTATCCAGGGCTGGGGGAGGGGAGAACAGGGGAGTTAGTGTTCATGGGTGTGGAGTTTCAGTTTTAAAAGATGAAAAGAGCGGGGCCCCTGGGTGGCTCAGTTGGTTGGGCCAATGACTTCAGCTCAGGTCATGATCTTGCAGTTTGTGAGTTCGAGCCCCTCATCGTGCTCTGTGCTGACAGCTCGGAGCCTGGAGCCTACTTCGGATTCTATGTCTCCCCCTCTCTCTACCCCTACCCTGCTCACGCTCTGTGTCTCTCTGTCTCTCAATAATAAATAAATGTTTAAAAAAAAAAAGATGAGGGGCGCCTGGGTGGCGCAGTCGGTTAAGCGTCCGACTTCAGCCAGGTCACGATCTCATGGTCCGTGAGTTCGAGCCCCGCGTCAGGCTCTGGGCTGATGGCTCGGAGCCTGGAGCCTGTTTCCGATTCTGTGTCTCCCTCTCTCTCTGCCCCTCCCCCGTTCATGCTCTCTCTCTGTCCCAAAAATAAATAAAAAACGTTGAAAAAAAAATTAAAAAAAAAAAAAAAAGATGAAAAGAGCTATGGAGTGGATGGTGGTGGTGGCTGAACAACATTATTCATGTATTTAACATCACTGAACTGTACATTTGAAAATGGTTAAGATGATAAATTTATGTCTTGTTTATTTTATCACAATAAAAAAATTTTTTTAAAGAAAAAATAAAGTAGAGACTTCCTGGTCTACCTCTACTTCTTAGTATCACCCTTCAAGCAGCCCGGCTGTACTTCCTGTCTGAGTTCAATGAGCTACCAGAGCTTCTCTCCAAGAGCTTATTTTGGCTTCAGCCAGTTTGAATAGATTTCGTTCCTTGCAAATCAAACAACCTCCATTTCTTTTATACTTTTACTCAGTGATATTGGGTAGCAAGGATCACTGCTTTACAGACACATACACTGGGAAGATACAGTGTATGCATATATATCTCAGTATTTCAAAGATGTTAATGCTTATTAAGTAACCTACCACTGGGCTCCCATGGGCATAGCCTCTGTGCACTGTCAATGCAAAGAAACCATCAGCCAAGTTTCTTTTTACATCAAGTCCACATGTCTTAAAACTCCTTTCCTCTCTTTCTTCTCACTCTCTACCTCTCTCATACCCAGCAATGTCCCCAAAATATCTTTCTCATTGTTTTGCTCTCAGCTACCCACCAAAAATCCTCTCCCAAGCCTTCTTGGGCTCTCTCTTTTCTTCCCTACCCTTCTCCTGCTGCTATTCTTCCATCCAGCCTTTCTGGTGCTCCTCCCACTATCACCAGGGTGTGGAAGGAAAGGAATATCTGAGAACAGTGGCCAAAGGACAAGTAGAGGGTCAGAGGTCAGGCAGAGGGAACATTTTGTTAACAGGCAAGAGAAAATACATATGCTATATACAAAACATATAATTAATAATAGTATACTGGTTAAAATAGAAACCACAAACAGTTATTGTTTTTATGTTTATATTTTAAAAGTCAAAGCACAAAGCTTTACTACGACACAAATAGGAGACACAGAGGTCCCCAAGAAGCCTTGAGCACAAACCAGGACTTAGAGGCTTGATACAGCTATTTATCATGATCTCTCAGGAATCTGTGGGTTGATGCATCTGGGTGGTTCTCCATGCTCTCTGGTGTACCTGCATTTGGATAAGAACTGGGGCTGGGATCTTCTGAAGGTTTGATGGGGCTGGGTGTCCAAGATGGCATCTTCACCTCATGGCTGATGCCTCAGTGCTCCTTCATGTGGTCTCTCTCTCTGATGGAGTAGCCTCCTTCATGAGTGTTCAGGGCTAAAGGAGGCAGGAAGAGATGCTGCCGGCCAATAAGTGCTAAGTCCACCATCACTTCTGCTGTCTTCTGTTGGCCAAAGCAGTCGCAGAGTCCACCCACATTCAAGGGGGAGGGAGAGAAAGGGACTCCACTTCCTGATGGGTAAGAGAGATACAGTCATGGCCTTCTTTGGAAAACACAGTCCATTGCAGATGGCATTAAAGTTGTGTATTTAAATCAGAGGCAAATATTCCCTACAATTAAGGGCAATCCAAATAAAATGAACTGGCAAAACTTTATGAAGTGCTAAACCAAAAGAAAAAAAATACCTTCCCACTCCCCACCCCCAAAGTAGCAGAAATCTTAATTCAGCTCAACACAGGTCCCTTGTCAGAAGGTAGATGCTCTTTGGCCAGGAGGAAACATGCCGAAAGAGTAAGGTAGTAAGACACAGTTAAAATCCAACTCAGCTTAAACTTTAACTGTGTTCCTCCATGGTGCCAGAGCCCACGTTGTCTAGCCACTACCCACAGTCCTCAGAGATACTCCAGCAAGACTGCTCCACTGGTCCCTCCACAAAGAAGAAGTCACCAGGGGGCTTTCTCCCACACCACCGTCTCATGACATTGTGTTCTTCCCTGCCTGTGATTCACTCAGCCCTTGTCTCTCCCATATCCCAAACTCTCTCACTGCCACTCCTGTATCATGAGGCTATTCCTGGTGCACTCCTCTGTCCTGGAACTTTAACTCTGCCTGGAGGACACCATGTCCATTGCAGCTTTCTCAAGGAAAAATCGTTTATTCTTCACACTCCATGTACCTTAAGCTCAGAAGGTGACTTTGCTGTTGCCCATTGTCCCCATTGCCGTGGGCAGACCTTTAGTGGCTCCTCCTTTTATTCAAAACAAAAGAAAGCAAAAAGCAAACTAACTTCTTTTGAGACGTGCCGTTTGGGGAAACTACTCTGTCCACCTCTTCAGATCTGTCATCTCCACAAATCCCAGTCAGCCCTGCTCTGACACCTGACTCCCAATCTTCCTTTAAAATGACTTTAAATCATAGCATCATTCTGTTTGTTTGGAAGAGTCATGAATCATACCTGTTTCTTGCTTTCTCACCCAGTTAACATTCTGGTACTCTCAGAAGTGGCTCAGTCTCAGCAGTAAGTTATGGGCCACCCTAATCCTGGATGACTTAAACGGTTACCTGGGAAGATATACATAATCCTTTGGTCTCTCTCTCATTTCATTGGTCACATCAGCCACCCAGGCCCATGGTCACATTCTGGACATTGTCAGCACCCATAATAATGTCGATATCTCCAGAAGGAAAATTCAATCCGCCTACCTTCTGACCACAATAATCTTTCCTTCCAGCTGGCCTGTTCAGCTAGCTACTCCCATGGCAGCTAAACTTTCTCCAAACCTAGGGAACCTAGCTTTGCAGGAGAGTCACACGACTGAGCAGATTGCTTCCACCATCATCGCCGATTTCAAATAGATTCTCGGGCTGCCTGGAAATCTCATTAAATTTTTCTAGTCACATTTTCTGCAATGACCTTGTCACACTTTCTCCAGTTCCCCAAATCTATGATAGTCTATGATAGTCCCTACTATCACACTCCCAGCAGAAGGCTTTACTTCTCTTCTTACCATATAAAAGACAATAGAGGCTTTAAATGAGAACTTCCTTATCTCACAGCTATCAAAAATAAGAAATTCCTTGTCTACTCTAAACCCACCTTTCTTCCTCTGGTAAAATACAGAAAATCTTATTTCTCTTTATTTAAGGACCCAAGAATATACAATGAGGAAAAGGTAGTTTCTTCAGGAAATGGTGGTGGGGAAACTAGATAGCCCCATACCATACACAAAAATAAACTCAAAATAGATTAAAGACATAAATGTGAAGCCTGAAACCATAAAATTCCTAGAAGACACATGGAGTAAACTCTTGGATATTGGCCATAGCAATACTTTTCTGGATCTGTTTCCTCAGGCAAGGGAAACAAAAGCAAAAATAAACTATTGGAACTATACCAAACTAAAAGCTTTTGCACAGTGAAGGAAACCATCAACAAAACCAAAAGGCACGCTACTGAATGGAAGAATATATTTACAAATGATATATATGATAAAGGATTAATATCCAAAATACATAAGAACTCATACAACTCAACACCAACAAAACAAATAATGCAGTTAAAAAATTGGCAGAGGACCTGAATCACAGATGGCCAACAGACACATGAAAAGATGTTCAACATCACTAATCATCAGGAAAATGCAAATCAAAACTACAATAACATATCCCCTCACACCTGTCAGAATGGCTAGCATCAAAAAGAGGAGGTATAACAAGTTTGGTGAGGATGTGGAGAAGAGGTACCCTTGTGAACTGTTGGTGGAAAGGTAAACTGGTGCAACCACTCTGGAAAACAGTATGATGGTTCATCAAAAAATTAAAAAAAGAAATACCATATGATCTAGTAATTCTACTTCTGGGTATTTACCAGCTGAAAAAGTAAACACTAATTTGAAAAGATATATGCACCCCTATGTTTATTGCAGCATGATTTACAATAACCAAGATACGGAAACAACCTAAGTGTCCATCAATAGATAAATGAATAAAGAAGATATAGTGTATATATATAATAGAATGAAGTCTTGCCATTTGTAACAACACAGATGGACATAGATGGTATTATGCTAAGTAAAATAAGTCCAATAGAGAAAGACAATTATCATATGGTTTCCCTTATATGTGGAATCTAAAAAACAAAACAAATGAACAAACAAAAAACAGAAACAGACTCACAAATTCAGAGAACAAACTGGTGGTTGCCAGAGATGAGGAGGTTGGGGGGTCAGGCAAAATCAGTGAGGGGAATTAAGAGTTACAAACTTTCAGTTATAAATTAAATAAGTCACAGGGATGAAAAGTACAGCATGGAGAATATAGTCAATAATATAGCAATAATTTCATATGGTAATGAGGGCAACTACACTTACCATGGTGAGCATTCATAATGTATATAATTGTCAAATCACTATGTTGTACACTTGAAACTAATATAATATTATAAACTATATTTCAATTACAAAGAAAAAAAGAACTTGAAAACTTTTCACCATCCATCATTTCTACTCTCTCTTTAATATTTAATCCTTCAATCTCATCTGGTTTCTTCCTACTTGAAAACCATATAAAAAATAAAATAAAATCTTCCGCAATTTCACATGCCTGACTCTCTACCTCCCTATCCTTCTCCTCTTTACAGGCAAACTACTCAGAAGGGTTATTTTGCTCACCTATTCACTCCTTAGCCCATCTGGCCTCCAGCCCCAACATGCTATTAAAAATAAGTCTCTGTGGGGTGCCTGGGTGGCTCAATTGGTTGAGCGCCTGACTCCTGATTTCAGCTCAGGTCGTGATCTCACAGTTTGTGCGATCAGGCCCTGCCTGGGGCTCTGCAGTGGCAGTATGGAGCCTGCTTGGGATTCTCTCCCTCTCTCTCTGCCCCTCCCCAGCTCTCTCTCTCTCTCTCAAAATAAATAAACATTTAAGATAATACATCTCTGTGATCGTTAATATAGCTCAAGTTAATGGGCACGTGTTGATCTTCATCTTATATTACTCTTAACAGCCCGAGACATGGCTGCACACTCCCACTGTTGTGAATTCCTCAACACCACCTTCTCCTGGTTTGCCTCCCACCCCATCAGAGCTCTCCCTCTGTCTCCTTTTCAGGCTCAACTTCCTCTACTTTGATGATGACATTCCTTAAAGCTTAGCATAAGGTCTTTTTCTCATCTTACTCCTAAGCCATCTATCTCATCAATGGCCACCTGTGGGTAGATTAGCCAACCTGTGTATCTCTAACTGTAAACCACACTCTGAGCATCAGCCCCTTACACATCTCTCTACATGAGGTCTCCACTCACACGTCTCAAAAGTTTATAATACTCAACTTGTTCAAAATAACACTCACTATCTTCTCCTCCCCCAGTCTCCCCCTGCACCCACCAGAGTTCCTCATCTCATTGAACGGCAATGACATCCATCATTATCCAAGTCTGCATCTTAGTGGTCATCCTTGGCTCCTCCCTCTTCCTCACTCTGTTCAAATCCAGTCATCACTGCCTCCTATCAACTACCTTATAAATATCTCTCAGGTCCATCCATTTCTTTCCATTTCCACTGTCACCAATGTAGTCCAAACCACTGTAAATCTCTCAGCCAGCCTCGCTCAGAAATCTTCCTGCACCCATTCTTCTCTTCATCTGGTCAATTCCCCAAACTACAGCCAAAGTGATTTTCCTAAAACATAAATCCTGCCAGCTTAAAGTATTCTTAACACAATCTCATTGCTTTTAAGATGAGAAAACAACCTTCAACATGGTCCACGTGGTCCACATGGTCCTACATGGTCTCTCCCTACTGACCTTTCTTCGTCTAGCCCTGCCTCACACCAGAGCTCTCAGGACTCCAGTCACACTGGCTTACACTCAATTCCTAATGCCTTCTGCCACTCTCCCACTCCCGTGGCAGCCCATCAGCAAACATTGGTGATTCTGCTCTGAAATCATATCTTGAATCCAAACTCTTCCCATCATCCCCATCTTCAGGATACTAACCAAAACCACCATCATCTTTCACCTGGACTACTGCCACAGCCCACTGAATGATCTCTCACTGCCCTTTGTCTTGCTCCATTCGATCCATTTCCAATCACCAACCAGCATGATGACGTACAGCAAAAGTCCAGTCATGTACTTACTTCCTAAAATCTTTCCAATGGCTCCCCACTGCAATCAGAATAAAACTCAAAGTCCTCAAGGCTGACCCCAAGCCACTGCCTAATGTGGTCCCTGCTTACCTCTCTGTCCCCATCTGTTACCAATGCCCTGCTTTTTTTGCTGTATGCTAGACACACGGGCCCTCTTTCTAACCTTCTATGTTCCCATCTCAAGACCTTTCCTTGCTCTTTCTTCTCCTGGAATGTTCTTCCAAGCCTCTGACTGGCTGCTCCTTTTCATGACTTTGCAAAGAGGTATTGCCTGCTCTCTTCCTCTCCTGTGAAAGTCACTCCATTGCTTCACCTGACTTTCCAATATAGTACTATGTTCAGAACCTTCCAATGGCTGCTTCCTGTCTCAGAGTAAAGTCCCGACCATAGCCAGAAAGACCACACATTATCTGGCCACAATTTCCTCTTTGATCTCATATACCACCTGCTTCCCTGTCACTGTGCTCCATCCATACTAGCTTCCTTGCTGTTTTCCCAATGTCTCAAGTGCCTTCCTAACCCAGAGCCTTTGAACATTCTCATCCCAAAATCGACATGAATTAATCTCTCGTGTCTTTTAGGTCTGGCTCAACTAACACTTATCAAAAAAGCTCTTCCTTGAGGATCCTAATTAATATAAGGCTCCATCCCTACTACCATCACTCTCACCTTTTAACTCCCTTCAAAATACTTACGTTACTTAATATGGTAAATGTTAACTTGCTTTCTCAGGAAGAATTTTCTTCACAGCTATTTTTATTGTTCTTAGATGAGTTGATAGTTTTTCATTAAATAAATGACTGAACTATCTTAATTTACCTAATTGATTTGTGTGTCTAATATATCTGTATGTCTTTAGGTCTTCTCCACCACCTTCCTTCCCCACACGGCGGCGGGGAGGCCCTTTAAGACACGGCCCTACAGGGAAGACGCGGTAAATTCAATCCCACTTACAAACTGTCTCTAACTTCTGTATTTTCGGATCTCCCCACTTTCTCCCAGGAGGCTCCACTCCCAAAGAATCTCGGACTACGTCCAGTCAGTCCTTCGCTATTACAAATCATGCGGCCAAGAATGGGCGTGGGTATATGCAATCCTTTTCATCACTGTGATACATTCTTAGAAGTGGGATTTCTGGATCAAAGGGTAACTGCCTACGCAAGTTAAATAGCTGTTGCCGAATTCGCCGCCACCGGGTTCGTACCGTTTTGGAGTTCCACCGGCAACGTGTCAGAGCGCCTGTTTTTTCACAGTTTCGCCCGCGCCAACTCAGTGTCCTTAAGCTTTGGGGGGAGGGGAGGGTTGCCATCCGACAGTTGAGACACGGGCTGCGCTGAGCGCGCCCTTCCACATCCGACCTCCAACCCCGCAACCCCACCCAGGACTCCCGCGGGGACCTGCGTCCTTGCGGACCCGTGCGGGGGAGGGGCGGGCAGGCGCGCACGCGGGGGGCGGGGAGGGGCGGGCAGGCGCGCACGCGGGGGGCGGGGAGGGGCCGGCAGGCGCGCACGCGCGGGGCCCCCCGCGCTCCGCACACACGCGCCGCGTCCCCAGCGGGTGGGCTGCGCGCGGCGGGCAGATCCGGCCTTGCTCAACAGGATCGAAAGAGGAAGCGCAGAAAGGGCTGAAGTAAACACTCAGGAAGACCGTTGCAAAATAGATGAGGTTCTCGGGTTTTCTGGAGCCATCATCTGGCCCCACATCCCTTAGTCACTAATACAGCGAGCGACCGAGAAGGCTCAATTCGCTAGGGAACGCTCCGGAGGGAAGGGGACGCGCGTAGGGGCGGGATGAGGGAGGAAGGCCCAAGTTTTCTCAGAATTTAAAAAACTACAACTTTCGAGGGTGTGGTGTAGCAGTGAGGCACAGACCCGATTAGTTGGAAAAAGCAGTCCCCGAGTTTCAAGAGTCTGCATCCACCCGTGCTCCTCCCTGTGTGTCTCGAACCGAGCGCCCTCGTGGCACCTCGATGCAAAGCGGCGCGGCGGGCGCCTCACGTCTGCGCGCTGCGTGGGAAGGGCAGGGCTGACACCACTTCCTCCCCGAGGCGGCGGACCTGAGCCCGGGTGGAGCCCAGTGCGCCGCGTCGCCTGCCCCGCCGCTGCCCCGCCGCCGGCCCGCGCCCCGCCCGCGCGGAGTCCCAGCCGAGCTCCGCCGAGTCCCCACGCAGCCGTCGAGGTAAGCGGCGCCGGCCCCGTCCGAGCGCCCTGAGAGCTGCAGCCGGGACCCTCGGGGCTGCCGCGGGACCCTGTGTGTCCAGCGCGTCTGCTCCCGGGCCCGACCCAGCTCCCCGCCTTGGCCGGGAGAACGCGCTCCCCCCGGCTTGGCCCTCCAGGGGAGCGCGTCCCCGGGTCCCCTCCGCCGACTTCAGTACTTGACCCAGCCACGCTGGGGGTTGGGGCGCGGGCTCGTCTTCCCCGCGTTCGCTTTCATCACAATTTGACTGATTTCCTGCCCAGAAAGTTGCTTCAGAGATAGTCGGGGAACCCGTATGAACCCTCACCTGTTCAGCTGTCCAGAGCCCCAACTTGACCCCTCTGGAGGAATTCCTGGGGGCATTTTAGGGCACCTTAGATTAAATGCAAGTCGTGCAAGAATGAGAGTGACGATCGAAGTCTGATGTATTTTAGTGTTATCGTACTTTAAAACTTTTGGACAGTGTTTTCGTCGTTTTAAAAACATCTTTACCAGTGATTGTCCTTTTCATTTTACAAGAAGGTAGAGGAAAGATTTGGACAGCAGGTGTAAGTTCCATAATTTGGTTTGGGGGGAATGCCCAGAGTGACGTTTTATAGCATGAAGGAAACTAACTAGGATGCCCTTACATCCAGGGGACCTCAGCCCAGGAGTCCCCCAGGAGACTTTGTCCCTTGCACCTCTTACTGTCTTTTCGGGAAGGTATTTCTTTTTCATACCATTGTGGAAAGGTAAATGTGTAGTTTCCTAGTGCCACTCAGAGTAAAGCTGTTGAAGAAGAACTTTAAATGTGGACATTAGAAAAAAAAGCAGTATCAGAGGAGAGTAACATAGAGAAAAGGTGAATGACTTGATTACTCCCAAGGATATTATTTCTGGTGGCAAACTGTGGTTTAATAAAGGCAAGGGTACTTACTACCTACTACTAATTTTAAATTCTGGGCCTCTGAACAGAAATTTCAGAAAGAGAGCTTTTGTCCCTTGGAATGAACCTCCAATGCCAATTTTCCCTCAGGCCTCACTGCAGTAGTCTTACAGTTAAGATTGGCTAGCAAAATTAACAAAAAAACTACTGAGAAATCTTCTATAATGTCTTCCGGGTGGTATTTCCTGTCTGTTCAACGTGTTGTGAAAGGTCTAAGAAATTTAATGTCATCTTCAGGCTGTTAACACATAATCATTTCACACCGATACTAATGCTTGTGGGTTTTTTCTGGGTATTTGGGAGATTTGGATTCAAGCTCCAAATCCGCCTTTAACTAGACAAGATTGGCCTTGATTAAGTTGCCTTAACCTCCCTGGACCTGAGAGGGAAGCGAATTTGTTTGACTAGAGTATGTCTGTCATTATAATAGCAATTGGGAAACAGCTATAAATTCTTTGAATTTGTCCTGCCTAGAATACTAGCAAAGTTAGAATTGCTGATCACACAGAAAAGAATGGAGAAAATCATACTGATAACATATTTTGTTAAAGTCTGAAATATCAACAGTTTTGAGACCCTTTGTTTCTATAGAAGGTCCTCCAAAAATAGTCCATTTTTGTTCTATATGTAAAATGGCAGGTTTCCATTCTGTTGAAAAAACTGAGGTAGAGAATTGATGTGCTCAAGCTTGGACAGGTCAGTATTAGATTCCAAAATTCTTCAGTTATTATTACTCAAGAGATATAACTTTGTGGTATGGATTACTTAATGATTTAGTTACTTTAAATCTTAAACACAGTACTTACAAGGTTATACATATAGTGTCCATTAATTTTTTCTTATTTTTATATCCTAGGAATGTATAACAATCATCCACTTTTTTTACCTTTATTCACTCATAGTAAAAAGTTTTAGATATTTTCATATTATTATTAGAATGAGCTATTTATAAAATTTATTGCCATAAATGTCTGTTTGATATGCCACTCTGAATTTCTTTAAACCATCCTACTTTCAAAAGCATTATTATTTTCGTTTACTTCTAATCCTCTTACATCTTATTTTAATTATTTTTATGTCCAAAACCTTTCAGTGAGTCCATAAATCTTATATAAATTAAGTCGGCATTTCATAGTTTATCACACCAAAATATTTTCAATGCTAAAGACCTCATAGTTTATTTTATAGGCAATAGAATGATCTTAGTAATTCTCACCTGGAAATAGAACAATTCTTATTAACATAATTAATTTTTTAGGATGTAAATGTGTCTAAGTATTTTTTTAAACTTTATTTTATTTTGGGGGGAGAACACAAGTTGGGAAGAAGCAGAGAGAAGGGGACTGAAGCAGGCTGTGTGCTGACAAGCTGACAGCAGCGAGCCCTGTATGGAATTCAAACTCCCCAACCATGAGATTATGACCTGAGCTGAAGTCAGACAATCAACCAACTGAGCCACCCAGGCATCCTTAAATATGTCCATATTTTATGTCAGTTCTGTCATCCTCTGTGGCAAGTAGCTTAAAGTTTAAGCAATTATTACAAATTGAAGTACATCATAAATGCCAGGATTTGAGGTGTTAGATTGAGGGTATAGCTCACACTGGTTGTATAGTCATGTTTTTCTGTATTACAGTTATGAGAAACATGATTTGTAGGGGAAACTGCTCTCTGTTTGGAAAAGTTAACAGATTTCTCTTGAGAAGAGAGAACAGCAGCACTAAGGAATGGCATTGAATAAGCCATAATCAATTTAAGGGGCTAAGGTTGTACATGCACAGTAACAAGGCAGGGCCTGTGGACAGCTTCTAGGGACTAGAGAATGTGACCTGCCACCACAGCATCCCCATTGTCTAGCCAAATTCCTGGCACCATAGTTAGGACTCAAAAAGTATTTGCTAAATGTGCAGATATAGCAGTTCCACTTGTGGGTTATGCCATCAGAATGTCACAAGCCCCTGACCCAGGGAGCTCTGTTGGTACCAACCCTGAGGCATGAGCAGGCAGAGATACAGCACCATTCCAAGGGACCACACCTTCTCAGCACATGCTCTGAAGCTGGAATTCGTGATGCAGTTTCCAAACATTTTCTGAAGATTGGTTAAGAAAGTTGGGGCGCCTGGGTGGCTCAGTCGGTTAAGCCTCTGACTTCAGCTCAGGTCACGATCTTGCGGTCTGTGAGTTCGAGCCCCACGTCGGGCTCTGGGCTGATGGCTCAGAGCCTGGAACCTGCTTCCGATTCTGTGTCTCCCTCTCTCTCTGCCCCTCCCCCGTTCATTCTGTGTCTCTCTCTGTCTCAAAAATAAATAAACGTTAAAAAAAATTTTTTTTAAAAAAAGAAGGTTACGCAGAGGGTAAGAAGCAGAGCTGACCTTTGAACTGAGCTAGTCTCATACAGCACCCCTTAGGAGCTGTACCAGGGACAGGGCTCAAAAGGTGAAAAAACATGGGCCCTTTGCTCAGTGCTCTTCTAGTCTAGAAAGGGGGGACATGAATGGGTACAGTTCTACACATGACCAGAGTCAGGTGCTGTGGAAGCACATATGAGATCCCTGTACCACAGTGGGTACAGGGAGGATGAAATTAAGATAACCAAGGAACTTGCCTTGCAACAGTGGGAAGACAGGATATTATAATCAGTTGTGAAGTTATTATATTTATATATGTTTTTTGAAAAATTAATTCTGCTTTGGCAGCCATCACGTGTTTTCATTTTTATCTTTATGCTCATCCCTCTTGATAGCTCACCAGGTTGATTAAATCAATGAAGCAGTGAGTATATATTTTTTAAAATTTCTACTGGAGATCTTTCTGATTTGGTTTCACATCACAGACTCATTAGTGAGACGGTTGTGGGCAGGGAGAGGGTTTAAATGCTAAGTCACACGGCAATTATGTTTCCACAAACCGGCTAGAAGATTTATGTCCAGGGAGCTATATCCTATCAAACTGGAAGAAAAATAAAGAGCGGTGGTAGAACAAGTAAGCTAGACTAGGTTTATTTTGTCCTTTTTTATTATGAAATGTTTCATGCATACAAAAGATGGTGTATAATGCATATGTTAATTATAACAAATAATAAAGCCAACATCTGGATACCTATCATCCACTTGAAGAAGTAAAATATTACCAATCCATCTTCTGACGTCCTCTCAATAGCATTCCCCTTTTTTCTCAATAGAATATTCTGTACATCAGTATTCTGAATGTGCTGATTTTTTTTACAAAGCATTTAGAAAGCATGTACATGTATTTGCAAAGATGTCAAACTGGGAATTAGAGTACACTGGCCCTTGGGAGACTGTAAGCACAGTTATAAATAGAGTCTCCTGTTAAGTGAAGACGTCTTATTTTAAATAGCGTAATGGGGCACTTGGGTGGCTCAGTGGGTGAAGTGTCTGACTTTTGGTTTTAGCTCAGTTTATGATCTCACGGTTCCTAAGTCTGAGCCCTGCATCGGACTCTTTGCTGACAGTGTGAAGCCTGCTTGGGATTCTCTGTATCCCTCTCTCTCTTCCCCTCTCCTGCTCATGATCTCTGTCTCCCTCAAAATAAATGAACATTTAAAAAAATTAAAAATAAAAAGCAAAGCAGGTTATAAATGATTAAGAGTAAGTACCACAGAAATAGGGGTATCTTAGTTATTACTGAAGTGACCAAGATTCATCAGGGGATAAGTTTTAAGGGTAATAAATATATTAGGAAGTGTTCAGTTTTTCATATTACTTAGATTTCTACTGAAAATACAATTCAGTCATTTAAAAAACATTTGCCAAGCGCTATTCTAGATGTTTGAATGTGTTTCTGAGTGGGTGAGGCAAAGATCTCTCCATTGCGGAGTTTGTATTCTAACGGGGAGATACAGACAATAATCAGTAAATGTAACAAATAAGTAAGTAATATAGATTTAATAAGTGAAAAGTGCCATAAAAAAGTCAAAGTTGAGCAAAGTAAAGTTGTAGTATTTAATAAGGTGGTCAGGCTTGGTCTCACTGTGTAGATACAGCTTGAGCAAAGTTTTGAAGGAGTTAGCTAACAGGCTATCTGAAGGCACTGTGTTCCCAGCAGAGGGAACAGCCAGTGCCAAGGCTGTAAGACAGGGTTCTTCCTGGTATATTCAAGAAACAGGGAATCTCACATGGCTAGAAGGTGGGTGAGCAGGACGAGAATAACAGGAGATGTGGCTGGAGAGGAGCATGAAGAGGTGGCAGATCATGTAAGGTCTTGTCGGCCATTGTAAGAAGTTTGGCTTTTACTGCGAGTGAAATTGAGGGACTGTTGTGGGATTCTGAGGACAGGAGTAGCATGATCTGACTTATATTTAAAAGGCTCACTCTGACTGCTTGAGGATGAAAGCCAGGAGCCCATTAGGAAGCTTTGGGAATCACCATGTTTTTTGAGGGTGAGGTCAGGATTTTTTGACAGCATGGATATGGGGTTAGAGAAAGAGGAGTCAGCAATGATTCCAAAGTCTTGACCTAAACAGGTGGAAGATAGAATTGCCATCAATTGGCATGGGAGGTTGGAGAGGAGATGGTCAGAAGTTCAGTTTGGGATATAAACATAAAGTATCAATTGGTAATAACCATGTGCTTATTACATATAAGGCTGAAGCCATTCAGGCTGAGTAGCTATTTGGGAAGATATTGTTGTTATTCTCAGTATACAGAATTAGAAATGATGGTTTGAGAGTTAAAGAAATGGAACATAGGGGCACCTGGGTGGCTCAGTCGGTTAAGCATCCAACTTTTTATTTCAGTTCAGGTCACGATCTCATGGTTTGTGGGTTCAAGCCTGGCATCGGGTTCTTCACTGATGGTGCAGAGCCTTCTTGGGTTTCTGTCTCCCTCTCTCTCTGCCCCTCTCCTGCTTGCTATCTCTCTCTCAAAATAAATAAGTAGACATTAAAAGAATTAAAAAAAAAAAAGAAATGGGACATGAAACCAGATCTTTTAGAAAAAGAAAAAAGTTTTAACCATTCTTTCAAAACTTGCTGAAAGGAGAAAAAGAAAAAAACTTGCTGAAAAGGTTGACTAGTAATCTTTATTATACAGATAAAATAAGAATATAGTCAACTAATCAGTAATATTCCACTTCCATGAAATGCTAGACAATGAAAATTATCTTTAATGACTGTAAAAGCAAAAAATAGATACTAAAGACACATTCATAAAGTCATTACTAGTAACCTGGGCATTAGGCAATACAAGGTTTCTATGATTGTGTTTAGCAGCAAATTCTGAGGGAGGAAGGACAAAGGCCTTTTCCACAAAGGAGACTTTTATCTAAACCAGAGGTTAAGATATTTATATTTTCAAAACCCAAGACCAGATTTGGAAGAGAGGGGAGCTTTCTCTTGGCACAGCTGGATTTCAGATGGATGCAAGTGTTCAACCAGGGCCAAAGGTTCACTAGTAGTTGTTGAAGAATGTTAGATGACATGGTTATAGTATTTTGAAAAGTGAAAGTACTTTCTACCTCATTAGGAAGTAGCTACTGGAATGATGATAACTGACGTTTCATTTGTTCTGGTTATAAGAGCCATCAAAGCAGTGTACTTATGGAATGGTAGTATTTAGTGGAACACCAACCAAGTGGTTGATTACCATTTAATAGACTATGTTTTTCACCAGGCAAAACTCCAGTCTTCAGTTAAATACATTATTAAGATTTCATCTCAAAAAATAAAAGAATCAGGGAAGGGGGGAATACCATAAAATCTTTTGCAGGAGATTTACAGTATATTAATGAAATTACTGATTAAGTAAATTTATCTAAGGCTACTCTATTTATAGTACAATATTACAGACTCACTTAGGTCTCCTAATACCATAAAATTCACAACTGACAGGTCAATGAACTAAGTAGATTCAGGATATAGTATGGGTTTGTTTTGTTGTTTTTAAGAGAATAGCTTCCTTCTGGTTAAATTCCATAAGTGATATGGCTTACTTAGCAAACCAAGAATATTTCTTAACATGCTTACTAATTCAGTGACATTACTTTTCCCCTGTTGTAAGGAACAAACAGAAACGAAGTTGCTTGGGCCATGAATGTAGTGCTGTAAACACATGGCTCATAAGACCACTACTGAATAGAGAAGCTGAAACCCCAAGGTAGCTCACTACACTGTCAGAGCAGAGACAGCATCCCTCAAGGCTTACAGGGGCTTATGGCTCTTATGCATGTGTTTGAGTTGCGTGAAACTCTGCTCAGCATGCTATAATTATAACTTTTGTTTTCAGTTTCAACACACATCTGCTGAAGGCCAACAATGTGTCCAGTGTGGAGGGTATAAAATAGAATAAGATGTGGCCCCTAACCTCAAGAAGCTTCCAACTGAGTGGGAGAGACAGACCTGTAAATAAACACATCCCAGTGTGTGATATACAATGATAGGTACAGAAATAATACGATGAAGAGTGATTATAGGGAAGACATCATGTGGAGGTGACTGTGGGGCCCTTGGAAAGATAAAGGTATTTCCAGGCAGCCCAGGGAAAGAAGGCTACCCCAGGTACCACACATATGAAATAGTTGGGCAGTGCTGCAGCATGAAGTGCAGTGGGAAAGGAAATGGAGCAATTCTGATTTAACACTTGGTGAGTAATATTCAAATTAGGTTCATATGGTACAGTCACCATAATCTATCATCTCTGAGTCAAATGCTTAGGCACTTGTAATAACAGAACTGTAGCACTCCAGACCAACCCTGTCCAACAGAAATATAATACCAACCATGTATATAACTTTAAATTTTCAAGAAACCACGTTAGAAACAGTAAAAAGAAACAACACTAATTTTAGGGATATATTTTATTTCGTATGTATCCTGAATGATCACTTAATTAATTAATATTAATTATGCTAAATTGCATTAAATTTAATTAATGTTAAAATTATTGGTGAAGTCTTCTTTCATTTTTCCATACTAGGTCAGATCAACCATGTTTCACCCTTATACCACATCTCCATTTGGACTAGCCACAATTCATGTGCTCAGTAACCACATGAACTCGTGGTGACCAAATTGGACAGTACAACTCTAGATAATGGCACAAATATTGTATCTTAACTATGTGTTGACTTCTCAGCTGCATAGAGCATCTTAGATGAATTACGAAGTAAGCTAAAGGGAAAAAGAAGGGAACAGTGTTTTCTATTAGTATGGAGTCTGTCCCTGGAACCTGATTTTAATTCACATTTAAACCTGTACTCAAATACTTTGTTAGTTCTCTAGCAACAAAAACAAACCCAAATTATCATTTCTTACCTTCCTTTTTATTCTTTCTCTTCCCCTCCCACCTTGTTTTTGGATTCTTCCTAATAGTAACAAGGACTGAGAAAGAATGGAAATAAATAAGCAGAGCGGTATGCCGTAAACCCACATCCAGCAAAATGTGAGCTGTTGCCATAGTCAACAGTGGTTGCCATCTCTCTCTCTCTCAGTCTCTCTCTCTCTCTCTCTCTCTCTCTCTCTGTCTCATTGCTTCCACGTACTATTTCATAAGCATCAACAACAACTCTCTTTGCAGTGGTTCCAAACTCTAGAAATATACCTTCTTTTGGCTGGCGGGGAGGGATAGGTAATGATAAGACTTGGAAGATAGAGTCGGTTTGATTCATGGGTATGGTTTAACAAGGCTCAGGGATATTTTTATGCCCTCTCCTATCTTCTTCAGAATGGTTAAGAATTTCTGTCATAGAAACAATATTTACAGATGTCCTTTCCAGTGGCTTGGTCTTTGGAAACTGCCTGGTCCACAAAAAAACGGTAGTCCAGCCAGTTTCTAGGTACACAGAAATGTAACAAACAAAAGTACCCATCCAGTTGCGAACATGGGATTGTGTTTGTGAATATGTGACTGACATTTGTCTCCACTGCTTGTTTTAAATGGAGAGTAAAGTAATAAAAGTAATGATGATGATGATGATGATAATAGCTGATATTAGTATCACTAATATCACTGTGCCTGGAACTATATACTAAGCACTTTACAGACACCATCTCATCCCCATGAAACATGGACTGTTCTTATTCATTTTACAGCTGGGGAAACTAAGCCAACAGAGAGGTTAAATAACTTGCCCAAGATTACTCAGCAGCTGAGTATATTTACTGAGTAAATGGTGTGTGTCAACACTTGATGAAAATACAAGGTTCCACATCTGAACTCATAATGTGGTGTGAAAGACAGACACACAATTATATTAGAGCTGGACATACACACAGCGTAACAGAGGAATGAGCAAAGCAGCTGCGAGTTTCCACCTCTTAATAATCACAGCCCTTGTTTTCGGCAGGCAATGTGGCATGCTGATTGTTAACATGAACTTTTGAGTTAGACCCAGGCACAGTCCGGTTCACCCGTCACTAGCTGCATGAGCACACACAAATTATTTAATTCCTCTAGGTTTAAGCTTTATAACCTATAAAATTAGAATTTTGAATTAAATTTAGAAATGTGAATTAGCATGTCACCACATCAGGGGATTATTTGGGGAATTCAGTGAGACACTCTAGATGTCTGACCTGTAATGATTGTCCCATATTTATAACTCCTACTATTCTTATTTTAAAATAGGTGCTAATACATATTAATGTGAGCTAGCATATATTGAGTTCTAAGTGCCAGTCATGGTACTAAGAGAGCTGAGGCATAAATTTTGCCTCTGCAACATAGTTGAGAAGATAACAATACCTATAGAGATAAACCGTAAGGAAGCTGATAAACTTTCGAATAACGGATCCTAACACTGCTGCTACAGGATTTGAGATGAGGGTAGATCACCAGGATCCAGCAGTGAGCCTTGAACTGGCCTTGCATAACGAATAAGACTAACAGAAGTGGGGAAAAATAGGAGAAACAGCACAGAGGCAACATAAAGGGTGTGTATAGAGGAAGAGAAACAAACTACTTTCACTGTAAGCAAAGGTTTAATGAGAGAAAGATGTCGATGACTTTGGAGTGGTGCGTGGGGTGGATTGTGGATGAGCTCACCCTAGAAGATGTTTTCTCTGAACAGGCTTTTCTGGCTAGCTGGGAAGATGCCAGGCTGGCCTGCACACACACAACAGTAAAGCCGTGGATCAGTCACCTAGCCTCTGCTTCCCGACTAGAAGCACTGGCCTCCCTGCCACCTACTCCTTCACCTTCTGCTTGTCTTTCTCTGATTGACATGGACTTTCCTGGTTTGGTATTTGTACCCCTTGGAACAAGGGTGCTTGTTGATATGGGGAACTGCTAATGTTCCTCAGGCTATAGTACAAACCCCGATCACTCCTGGAAAAGGTGTTTAAGGGGGCAGTTGCCCCTGGTGCATATTGACAAAGGAGGGCCTTGAATGGCCCTCCACAATTTGGTACAAAAAGACAAGAGAATAATTTCATTTTTGACAGGCTGTCTCTGCTGCAGACAGATCCATATTCAAAATTTGTGTTACTCAGGAACCTGCTGAACCAAATGGTGTAGGGAGTTGAGACTCTTACCAAGAGGCAAAGAAATGATAGAAATGCCAAGAAAAACAATATATTGCTTAGCTGATTGAAATATAAAGGAGCCATGAATTAAGAACTGTGAATGTATCATCATAAAAAAAAAGCATTTGAGGATTTTCAGTTTAACTTAGTAAAGTTACATGGTAACTGTTATGTGAAACACATATAAAACACATCCACTTATAGAAGTTGAATTTCACTCCATATCTGCTGATTCCATTGTTTGGGGTTCTTGAGGTTTGGGGGTTTTTTGTTTTGTTTTGCTGCTCGGTGTATTTTAAATTGAGGATTAATTTCTTTGCCAGATTAATCATCAATCTTTCTATGGGTGGATTCAATCTAAGGCAGTGTTGCTGGAGTCTGGTTCTTTGTGGGAGCAAACATGAGTTTACCCTAAATCCATTTGGATTGGTCCTAGATTATAGCAGTATGGTGCTTGCTGTTACAGTTTCTTTTTATTTTTATTATATTGGCTGGTTCACTGTTATGTACATTTGCACAAATGACTCAATGATTATGTTTGGATTGGATATGCAGAGAACTAGAAGTTATTACATTACAGATAGAGGAAAAGAGCTTTCGGGGGGGGCGGGGGGACCTTAAGGTGTAAAAAACACTCTGCTCTCAATAGCATTCATTTAAAAATAATGGCTCACACAATATACAAAATTTAACGCAAAATAGATCATAGACGTAAATGAAGAGCTAAAATTATAAGACCCTTGAGAAAAACATAGGGGTAGATCTTTATAACCTTGAGTGAAGTAATAATTTGTTAGATATAACAGTGAACACACACACACACACAAATTGAATAACTTGGACTACTTCCAAATGTGAAACTTTTCTGCTGCAAACAGTGCCATCAAGAAAGTACAGAGACAATGCACAAAATAGAACAAAATATTTTATTTTCAAATTATGTACAGAGAGTCCCAACTTATGATGGTTCAACTTACAATTTTTTAACTTTACCATGGTGTGAAAGTAATGCTCATCCAGTAGAAACTGTACTTTATATTTTGAATATGGATCTGTTACCCAGCTAGTGGTATGTGGTACAAGACTCTCATGATACTGGGCAGGGGCAGTGAGCCTCAGTTCCAAATCAGCCACATGGTCGCAGGCTAAACAACTGATACACTCATAGCCATTCTGCACTCATGCAACCATTCTGTTTTTCACTTTCAGTGCCATATTCAATAAATTACATGAGATAGTCAACATTTTATTATAAAATAGGCTTTGTGTTAGAAGATTTTGCCCAGCTGTAGACTAATGTAAGTATTGTGAACACACTTAAGGTAGGCTAGGCTAAGCTATGATGTTTGGTAGGGTAGGTGTATTAAATACATTTTTTACTTAGGATCTTTTCACCTTACAATGAGTTTATTGAAACATAACTCATCTGTATCTGTTAAGGGACTTATATCCAGAATATTCAAAGAAGTCTTACAACAACAACAGCATATATATATATATATATATATATATATATATATACACATATACGTATATGTGTGTATATATATATATGTGTATATATGTGTATATATATACATATATATATGTATATATATGTATATATATACATATATATATGTATATATATGTATATATATACACATATATATATATATGAATGACATATAATCCACTTTAATACTAGGGAGAGGATCTGAGTAGACTTTTCTCCAAAGAAGATATAGAAATGACGAATTAGCACATGAAAATTTCTCAGTATCATTGGACATAAGGGAAATGCAAATCAAAAGCACAATGAAAACTTTATACTTGCTAGGAGGGCTACAATTAAAATGACAGACATACATATTGATGGAGAAATTTGAACCTTTATACGCTGCTGGTGGGATGTAAAATCATGCCACAGATTTGGAAAAACAGTCTAGCAGTTCCTCAAAAAGTTAAAAGTTATCATGGAACCCACAAGTTCCATTCCTGGGAATCCCCCTAAAAATGAAAACATATTCCATGCAAAGCCTTGTATACAAATGTTCATAGCAGCATAATTCATAATAGCTGAAAAATGGAAACAACCCAAATGTCTACCAGCTAATGAATGGATAATCAAAATATGGTGTTTCAGTACAATGAAATATTCAGCAATAAAAAGAAACAAAGTGCTGATGCATATTACAATGTAGATGAACTTTGAAAACATTATCATAAGTGAAAGAAGCCAGACACAGAAGACCACATATTGTACGGTTTCATTTGTATGAAATTCCACAGTAGGCAAATTTATCTTGAGAGAAAGTAGACTGGGGGTTGCTTAGGGCAGGGGAGGGTGAGGGAAATGACAAGGACTGCTATTGGGTATGGAGTTTGAGAAGAAAATGTTCTAAAATCAGATTTTAATGATAGTTGCACAACTCTGTGAATATACTAGAAACCATTGAATTATACACTTTAAATGAGTGAGTTATATGTTATGTGAGTTACGTCTTTTTTTTAAGGTTATTTATTTTGAGAGAGACAGAGCATGAGCGGGGGTGGAGCAGAGTGAGAGAGGGACACAGAATCCGAAGCAGGCCCCAGGCTCTGAGCTGTCAGCACAGAGCCCGACGACGTGGGGCTCGAACTCAGGAGCTGTGAGGTCGTGACCTGAGCCTAAGACAGATGCTTAACTAACTGAGCCACTCAGGTGCCCCAGAGAACTGGGCTTTAATAAGAAAACTCTGGTAGCATTTTAGACACTGGATTTAAGGAAAGACTAGAGGTAAAGAGATAAATAATAAGCAGATGGCAGAGACCTGGTAAGACCTATGGTGGAGCTGAACGGCGGTGGTAGTGTGGAAAGAATAGGACAAGTTCAAGGGCATTAGGAAGGCTGCATTGACAAGACACCCTGGCTGACCCAGGTGAGGACCTCAGGAACAGGAGGCTAACAAGATGCCCCTGAAGTTCCTGAGAATGTGGCTGAGGGGAGATAATTGTACTATAGGCTAAGACAAATGTAGGCTGGTTTGGTGGGGGGGAGTTGGGGTGTCATGTGGGCAGAGGGAGAGTCGTGTCTAGTTGGCTCCTATTAGCAGGAAGGCTGAGTGTGATCTTCGCAGACGACCACTGCTATTAGATTAGCCACCCTGTATGTCTTCACTGAGCTTGCTCTTGCCTGTGTCTCATCTGCTTCTCCACTTCTTAATGTGGGACTTCTGTTTCAGTTCCACAGTTCTGGTGACTTGCTCACCAAACTTGAGTGTCTTCTGCCCAAATACCCAGTCTCAGCCTCACTTCACTACTCTGATCTTCCCTGGGATCTGATTCTCACCCAGAGCTGTACCAACTTTCTCCTTAGTTCCCCAAATAAGCTCTAATTTGCATCTTGCTGAGCCACAACTTATATCGGCAAACCAAGGGGGGTGAGGGGCAGGGTGGAGAAGAGGAAGCTGGAAGGGGGCCATGTTGTGGTTGAACCACCACCCTTTGTGGGAATGCCCTGCAGACAACGGAAGTTAAGTGTCGGGCTCAGTGTGAGGAGAGAGATGGAGACATGGATAAGTGAGATGTTTCTGCTTCACTCTGCCACGGTATCTACAGAGATTAGATAATAGGAATAAAAAGATATTAGATATTTCTATTAGATAATAGAAAACAAAGATCAGGGAGGATCTACCCCAAAGTTAATCCAGGATCACAGAAAATATCTAAATCACTTTTCTAAATAATTTACTTCAAAAAGTAGTTAAAGCTGCATCTTTGTTCATATTGATGACATCTGGATATTTTTACTGTCATGCCTTTGCCAAGGCAGCCGCCTAGACAACAGGAAGATGCATGGGATGGACAGTGTGAGGACTTAACGGGTGGTTTCTTAGAAGTTTTACAGAGACCTTTGTCTGGAAAGGTCCATGAACACCTTACCAAAGAAATTAACCAAGCACGGTACCACATTTTTCTCTCAGTGTCCTTAACAAAATGAATCCAAGTTGTCTCTCAGTATATTATGTCTTTTATATCAGGGCATCATGGGACAGTCGCAGTGTTCTAAAATAAGTTATTGGTGGTAAAGTTGGTGCAAAACAAAGACTATAATATGCTAGCCAAAAACATTAAGACTTTATTTCATTTTATGTTTCCATTCTGGTAAGATTATAAAGCAGCAAATTCTTTAATATTCTTGAATATATTTCTGCTTTCCATATGTTCCATCATTGTCTATTTTATTCTTACACTGTTGTTGTTCTGCTTTAATTATTGTCATTGTGGAAGGCTTTTATTCTTTTTATTTCCCCTTCCAAATTTCGTCTGAACTTGGCTCTCATATGTGTGTGTGTACCTTTTACTGTGGTAATTTTTCTAGATAGTTTGAAATTGTCTTCTGAAATTTTCTCCTCTGATCCTTAAGTTGTTAGTAAAGTGCTTTTCTCTTAAGGATTTATTTTATTTATTTAATATTTTATTAGTAATTTCTATTTTTATTATATTTAATCAGAAAATACAGCCTGTACAATTTCTTCTTTGGAGAATTTATTGAGATTTTCTGATGTATGATGAGTTTTTAATAAATATTATGAGTTAAGCCTATTTTTTAAGGCAAAGCCTGATTTTTTACTCAGATCCTCTATATATATAATTTTCCCATTAATCAGCCAAATATAGAGAGGAAATACGTTAACCATTGCTGAGGTCATAATTTTGTAAGCCAAATCTTAAGTATTATTTTCCATAGAACATTGATTTAGTCTTCAAAAACAATTTGTATACATAAAAGAATATATTTTTGGCTGGAAAGTTTGTTTAATAATGAGTCAGTGCTGAACCTATACAAATAAAGCTAAATTCTTAATTGCAGTTGTTGTTCTGGAGAACTAACAAAAATAATTAGCTTCTGACAAGAAAAACACTCCCTGGAAAGTTACTAAGCATAGTAACAAAAAACAAATAAAATTCCTTTTATTAAAATAATCATAAGATTTGGGGTGCCTGGGTGGCTGTCGGTTGAGTGTCTGACTCTGGGTGAGGTCATGGTCTCACGGTTCATGGGTTCGAGCCCCTAATCAGTCTCTGTGCTGACACCTCAGAGCCTGGAGCCTGCTTCGGATTCTGTGTCTCCCTCTCTCTGCCCCTCTCCTGCTTGTTCTCTCTCTCTTACTCTCTCTCTCTATCTCTCAAAAATTAATGAACATTAAAAAAATTAAATTAATAGGAGTCATAAGATTCAACCATCAGAAACAACACATGAAAGGTATATTTTCATTTGAATTTTCTTTTCACTAAGAATGTTTAGAGTCTAGGCAAGAAAAACAAGGAACTATTGCAATACACTTTCCACCTCAAATTGTCCACCCCAGATTGATCCTGGCAATGTTTTGGAGAGTAAAGTCACAATCAGATGGGGTGGAGAAGAGTCCCTTTTCCATTTTTTTTGTAAGCAGCCCTCACAGTGGAATTTAATGAAAAGACAACCTATGAAATGGGAGAAAATATTTATTTGTAAACCATATAGCAGGTAAGTTTTACCACACAAAGGAAATGATATATCCAGAATATGTCAAGAACTCATACAACTTAACAACAACAACAACAAAACAAACAATCCCATTTAACAGTGAGCAGAGGACCTAAATAGACATTTTTCTAAAAAAGGCATACAAATGTCCAACAGGTACATGAAAAAGTGCTTAACATCACTAGTCATCAGGGATGCAAGTCAAAACCACAACAAGATATCACCACACATCTGTAAGAATGGCTGTCGTCAAGAAGACAAGAGATAACAAGTGTTGGTGAGGATGCGGAGGAAGGGGAATCCTTATACACTGTTGGGAATGTAAATTGGTTCAGCCACTATGGAAAAAAGTATGGAGATTCCTCAAAATATTAAAAATAGAACTACCTATGGGTGCCTGAGTGGCTCAGTTGGTTAAGCATCCGGCTCTTGATTTCAGCTCAGGCTATGATCTCACGGGTTTGTGAGTTCAAGCCCCACATCTGGCTCCTCATGCTGACAGTGTGGAGCCTGCATGGAATTCTCTCTCTCTCCCTCTCTCCTGCCTCTCTTGCACATGCCCTCTCTCCCAAAATAAATAAACGTAAGCATTTTTTTTTAAATTGAACTATCTTTTGGTCTAGCAATCTCTCTTCTGAATGTATATCCAAAGGAAACAAAAACAGGGTCTCAAAGAGATACCTGCACTCTCATGCTTACTGCAGCATTATTCACAACAGCTAAGATACAGAAACAACCTAAGTGTCCATCAATGGATGAATGGATAAAGAAGACGTGGAGTATATATACACAATGGAATATTATTCAGTCATCAGAAGGAAGGAAATCCTGCCATTTGTAACAACATGGATACACCTTGAGAGTGCTGTGCTAAGTGAGAGAAGTCAGACAGAAAAACAAATACTATATGATCTCTCATATGTAGAATCTAAAAAGTCAAGCCCATAAAAACAGAGAGTAGAATGGTGTTTACCTGGAGCTAGAGATGTTGAAGGGTAAAATTTGGAACCAGTAGAAAAAACAAGTCCTGGAGATCTAATCTACAGCATATCGATTACAGTCCACAATACTGTAATATAAACTTAAAAGTTGCTAAAGGACTAGATCTTAATTGTTTTACCACACAAAAGAAATGATAATTATGTGACATGATAGAAGTGTTACCTAACGGTGGTGGTGATCATACTGCAGTATATAAATCAATACATTGTATACCTTAAAGATACACAATGTTATATATGTCCAATTGTATCTCAATTTTAAATGTATATGTCTTAACCTCTGCTCTTGCCAGCATGCCCTTTAGGTCACTTCGGTGGACCTGAACCCAAATGTGACTCTTAATTCTATTTTAAATTATGAAATTGGTACATGATGGAAAATTTGGAAAATAGGGAAAAAGAGACCAGCACCCTAATACATGCACTATTTCACATATTGATTTATTCTAGTTTTTTTTTCACGGCCCCTGTTTTTTTTACATTACTGTAATATTAGAATATAAATTATTTTGTATCCTGCTTATTTTACTTAAATATACGGTTATAGTCTCCATAGCCATTATTTTTAATAGTAACAAAAAACCCATTGTGCATTGCAATAATTAATTCTTCCCATTTTGTTGGATATTTAAATTGCTTTTAATTTCCAATAATGCTGCAGTTTCACCTTCAGGCATAAAGAGTTCTTTCATGGTATGTAAAATTTCCTTGAATTAAATTCCTAAAGGTTGAATAAGTGAAACAAAAAGAATGAATATTTCTATGATATTAGATATTTAATATTGATGAATGAATAAATATAAAGAAGTAGCTTCTTTAAAGCACCTAGATTTTAGGTCATGCTTGGAAAATACCTCACTATTTGTAATGATCACAAAACAGAATCCCTTTTAGATTAAGCAGAAAGGAGTTTATTCCAAGGCCTATGACTGCATACAAAACTGGGAGGGCCAGGGAGTTAGGTGTGATGTTAACCGTCAGGAATAACAGGCAGGGGAAATGCCCAACTGTACCTTCAGAACTGTTCTGGTGAATCCTCACGGCCACCAATATCTACGACTCAGTCTCATGATAAGGACACTAAATTTTATACTTGAAACCAATATCACACTGAGTGTTAATGAACTGGAATTTAAATGAAAACTCAAAATATAAAGTAAAATGAAGGGACACGATAACTGCCCCTGGAAGATTCTGTTTGTCCGCATGTGGCTTTCACTTACGTTGCTCATTTCCACCCAGCAGATCTCATGTCAGCGTGTCTCCTTGACTTGATCACAAGTAGAACCCTAACTGCAAAGGAGTCTGAGAAATAGCATGTCTAGATTTCCAGCTTCAGTGTTATGGGAACACAGCATACAAAGCACTAGGAGAGAGCATTTCAGAAAGCCAGTTAGTAGTATCTGCCACAGAATTATAAAGAAGGAAAGGGAGAGAGTTAGGAAGGGGAGAAAGAAAAACCTTTTTTCTATGACTCTTAGTTTTACTGTTACACTGAGATTCTTAACTCCATTCAAATTTGTTATGTGTATGGTGATGAAGTAGGGATCTGATCTTATTTTTTTCCAAATGGGTAGTGATTTATTAAGTAATTTCTTACTTTCTGCTGATTATTAATTGCCATCTTTTTCATATATTTAAATTCTGTGATCTCTGCTCTTTTCTGTTGGTTTATTTGTGTATATCTTAAAGTACCACATTTTTCTTTAAAATGTATTTTTTGTTATTAAGAATAATATTTTATTTCTCAGTTGAAGTTAATAGTTTGTCAGCTTTTTAAATTTGTTTTAATCCATCTGAAAGTTTAATTGAAATTGCAAAAATTTTATATTCATTTAGGAAGAATGAATATAGAATTCACCACATTGAATGTTCCTTTCTAGTAACATGTTATCTCCATTGTTCAAGTTTTCTTTTATGCTATATAGTTTTCTCTATATGAAATTGGCAAATTTTTATTATTTATTTCTGTATTTTTCATAGTTTTGGTTGCTGTTATAAATTTGATTTTTTTGCCATATCATTTTCTAACATATGTTGCTGAATATATTGGAATGTTATTGTTTTGTATATATTTACATCACATCTTCTAATTAATTTTACTTTTTGCTTATATTCCTATGTATACAATCATGTCACCTACAATTATGCTAATTTCATCTTTTCCCTATTGCCTATTCGACAAATCTATGGTGCTTTTGTAAATGAAGTTTGAGATCAAAGATGGCAATGGAGTAGACTCCTCTTGTCCCACAAACACAACTAGGTAACTATCAAATCATCCTAAATACTCCACAGATAGGCCTGAGGACTGACAGAACAAGCTACATAACTAAAGGGAGACAAGAGGCCTTATTGAAGAACAAGTCAGAGACTCAGACAAAATGTGAAGACAGAGGAATTTATCCCAAATGAAAGAATGGAACAAGGCCACAGAGATCTTGATGAAACAGATATAAGTAACATGCCTGCTGGAGAATTTAAAGCAACAGTCATGGGGCACCTGGATGGCTCAGTCGATTAAGCATCTGAGTTTGGCTTAGGTCATGATCTAATGGTTCATGAGTTCAAGCCTCACGTTGGTCTCTGTGCTGACAGCTGAGAGCCTGGAGCCTGCTTCGGATTCTGTGTGTGTCTCTCTCTCTGCCCTTCCCCTGCTTGCACTCTTTCTCAAAAATAAATAAACATTAAAAAACATGTAAAGTAACAATCATGAGGGTATTCACTGGGCTTGAGAAAAGAATAGAAGACATTAATGAGACCCTTACAACAGAGATAAGAGTTAAGAAAGAATAAGAGATGAAGAACACAATAAATGAGATTGGCAACAGCCTTGATGCAATGAACAGCAAACTGGAAGAAGCAGGGGAAAAAAATAGTGACCTAGAAGATAAAATAATGGGCGATAATGAAGCTAACCAAAAAGAAAGAATATGCAACATGAGAATAGACTTAGGGAACTCAGTGACTCCATCAAACGTAATAACATTCATATTATAGAAGTTCCAGAAGAGGATAAGAGGGAAAAAGGGGCAGAAAATTTATCTCATGAAATAATGCCAGAAAATTTGCCTAATGTGGAGAAAGAAACAGACATCGAGATCAAGGAGGCATAGAGAACACCCATCAAAATCAACAAAAGCAGGTCCACACCAAAACTTATTGTAATTAAATTTGCAAAATATAGTGATGACGGAAAAATCTTAAAAGCAGCAAGACAAAAGAAGTCCTTAACTTACAAAGGAAAGCCTATAAGACTAGCTTCAGATTTCTGAACAGAAACTTGGCAAGCCAGAATGGAGTGGTATGATATATTCAAAGTACTGAATAGGAGAAATCTGCAGCCAACAGTAAGTACTCTATTCAGCAAGGCTATCATTCAGAATAGAAAGAGAGATAGAGTTTCCCAGACAAACAAAAACTAAAGGAGTTTGTAACCACTAAATGAGACCTTCAAGAAATATTAAAGGGGACTCTTGTAGTGCAAAGGAGAGACCAATAGTGACAAAGACAAGAAAAGATCAAGAGAAAATCTCCAGAAATAATGACAAAGCAAGTAATAAGATAAACACATCTGTCAATAATTATTTTGAATGCAAATGGACTATAAATGCTCCAATCAAAAGACATAGGGTGTCAGAATGGATTAAAAAATAAGATCCATCTGTATGCTGCCTACAAGAGACTCATTTTAGACCTAAAGGCACCTGCAGATTAAAAGTGAAGGGGTGGAGAAACATCAAACAAATGGATGTTAAAAGAGTAGCACTACTTATATCAGACAAACGAGTTTTTTGTTCTTGTATTGTTTTTATCCTGCTTTGATATCAGGGTAGTACTGGCTTCATGGAATGATTTTGAACGTGTTCCCTCTATTCCATTATTTGTAAGATTTTGATAAATACTATTTTTTTAATGTTTGGTAGAATTCATCGATGAAACCATGTGGTCTTGGGCTTTTTTGTGCTGGGAAATTTTTGATTCCTAATTCAACTTTCATTCTTGTTATTGGTCTAAGAAGACTTCCTGTTTCTTGTATTCAAGATTCATGATTCAGTTGTGATAACTTGTGTATTTTTAGAACTTATTGGGTCTTTTTTTCCTAAGTTATCTGATTTGTTAGTATATAATTGTTTATAGTAATCTGTTATCACACTCTGTTTCTGTGGTTATCTATTACATTATTTTCTCGTCCATTTCTCATTTTGGTTTTTGAGTCTTCTCTCTTTTATTTTCTTAATGTAGTTAATGCAGTTTTGTGGGGTTTTTTTAAAAACCAGGTCATTACTTTCAATGGTATGCTGTTTATTCTGGTCTCTATTTTATTTATTTATGATTTTTCTTTGTTATTTTCTTCCTCTACTAAATTTCAGATAAGTTTTTCTTTTTCCACTTCCTTGCAGCATAATGTTAGGTTGTTTATTTGAATTGTTTTTCTTAATACAAGCATTTATAGCATAAATTTCACTCTAACGTCTACTTTTGCTGCATCCCATAGGTTTTAGAATATTGTGTTTTCTTTTTTTGAGAGAGAGAGAGCGCATGCACACATGCTAGTGCAGGAGGGGCTGAGAGAGAGAGAGAGAGAAAGAGAGAATTTCAAGCAGGCACTACATTCTCAGCACAGAGTCAGATGTGGGGCTCAGTCCCATGAATTGTGAGATCATGACGTGAGTTGAAATCAAGAGCCAGGTGCTTAACTGACTGAGCCACCCAGGCACCCCTCCTTTTCTTTTGTTTTGAGACCTACTTTGATTTGCTGTTTGATTTCTTATTTGGCCCATTGTGCAATGGTGTGTTAATATTTACGTATTAAACATTCAATATTTCTAGTGAGTGAATGAAGAAAGAAAAAAGAAAGAGAGAAAGTTAGTTTTACTGCCACTAGCCATCACTGGTTGTCTACAGCACCTTTTCCGTTAAAATATTTACTATCTGTCCATCTATAGAAATAGTTTGTCAGATTCTGCCACAAAATATCTATAAATTTGAAATCTTTATTCTGGCTCTGTATGGTCTGAGACCACCAGAATAAACTTAAATAGTACCAGTAATGATGAGAGTCTTTAACTTGTATCTGACTTTAATAGGAACAGTTTTTGTGTTTTACATTTAGAATAATAGTTGCCATTGGTTTCTGGTAGATGCCCTTATCAAGTTAAGGAGAGTACCAACTATTTCAGTCTTGCTAAGGGGTTTTTACCAAAAATGTATATCAGATTTTTACTAACTACCTTTTCACCATATAGTCTACAATTTAACATTTAATTTAGTGACTTAATATATTTCCTGCTGGTAAACTGTTCTTGCATTCCTGGTTGTTATGTATTATTCCTTTAATATATTTCTGGAATCAATTTTCTAAAATTTTATTTGGGATTTTTGCATTTATGTTTGTAAGTAATATTGATTTGTTTTCTTATTTTTTGATTGCTTTTTTAATAGCAACCTCTACTTGTTGCTGTGTCATCTTAAAACTCTGAAGGCATCAGTTGGGATTTGTTTTTAATTCCTTTTCCATTTCTCTCACCAACTCTGTCTCCCCAGGGTCAGTATTCTGGTTTTAGTCTTGAGGCGCCCATGCTCTTGCTTTTCCTCAAATATTTCATCACCCTTGGTTGTTGACTCATAATTTTAATGAAAGGGCTGGAATAATATAGGAAAATGATGTGGATTTACTTGGCAGCTGTAACAACCCTCTTTCTTGACTAGGAAGCTGACTGTGAGGTTCTATAAATGAATGTGGGGAATAATAGGCAGCTATCTTTTTGGTTTGGATGACAGTGAGACATTGTCAGCCCTCCTTGAGGGCTGTTTACTGAGGCTAGCAAGGCTTTGTGCTGGAGGTGGAGCACATAAGAGTTCTTAGCACATTTCAATGAATGTGGACATTTCTCTTCCCACTCTTTCTGACTGACTGATTGATTGATTGATTGAATAGTTGGCTGGTGGGATTGGAATCTGCTGTCTGTTATGCAACCCCAACGTTCAAAGCACTGCTCTACTTGTTTTCGGAGGCTCAATGCTCAGCTTAGGAACTAGTGAAACAGTTCTCCCATGTTATTTAAGGCAAGGATTCTTACTGATTTTAGACTGGGGTGATTGTGGCAGCTCATTTTTCCTTGTGACATAGAAATAAAATGGTCCATAGCACTCAGTCCTTTGAATAATTACTCCTCCAATTGGGGGGGGGGGGGTCTCTGGGTTCTCTCCTTGATGATCCTGAGCTTGGTGTTTTCCTTAGCTCTATCTTAACCACACCCCCTCTAGACTCATATTGGACTGCTGTTTCCTTAGCACTCATTTTTCAGTCTGTGTAGTTCCTTCTCCTTAACATCTTCCAGAAATTCCTCAAAATAGCCTGGTGATGCCATTCTTCCTTGGTTTCCAGACTGTTAGTCAGTGGACAAAGAACTCTAGACCATTCTGTGTTTTCAGGTTCATTATTTTCATTCCATAGTTGTGCTTTCTGACACTTGGAAGAGAGAAATTTTAAATGCTGTACCTGTAGACTAGGTGTGATAAGTAATAATGCAGGAGCCCACATGTGGTAAGTGACCAGTTGATGTCAAAATTCAATGCACAGAAATGTGTGGCCTTAGCTGTTACTCTAGGCTGTCCCAGCATACTCCACAAAGCAGAGGCTGGTGTTCTTGGTTTCCATTAGGGTCTCAGAAGATGCAGTCTTTGTGTTTTTTTTAACTCTGTTCCTTTTTCAACTCATGGCCTCCACACCCCAACCAGCTGCAACCAAGAACATCCCTGGGCCAAGTGGTTTCTCTGGTGGGAAGGGATGAGGCAAGAGGGAGGAGCCTGGTTTGAAGACCATTGATTCTAACAATATGCCATGCTGTCATCGCCCTCCTTCTCTTCATAACCATGATCGGTGTCCGACCTCAGCCTGCATCTTTGCACATCAGCCTTCTGGGTGGCTAAAAGATGGCTGTAGTTCTGACTGCTTAATAGTATGAGGATCTCCACTTCCTGAGATCTTCCATCTAAGCCAGGCCCATTCTAATTGCACTTTACATGTGTTAATTTATAGAATTCTCACTTTGACCCCATGAGGTAGCTTTTTTTCATACCTTTTCAAAGATAAAACTAACACACTGAGAAGTGAAGTAACTTGCCCAATGTTGCACAGCAGTAAGTGGCAGTGCTGGGTCTTGAACCCAGGCATTCCAGTTCTAGTCTCTGTTTTCGTCCCTGGGGGAGGATCTTGTCTGCCCCTTGCAGTTCAGTGGCTGTTTGAGGCCCACCTAGATGGGCCCACATGTCATGGAGGGGAGGTAGCTGCACACAAAATCGAAGCCCACACACGCCGCACGCTGGAAACGTATGGAAAATGGTTTAGGAGGAAACTATTAGATATTTTCTTGTTTTAGTTAAGGGATGAATCATCTTAAATGTGGGGGAGTACAAATTCAATTCCTTTCTTTAAAATAGTGAAAAGTATTGTCAGTAGCATTTTTGAAGAAGACAGAAATTTTAATGAGAAACTCAGGAAAATAATTAAAACTGGGTTGTCACTGAAAAATCTTAAATATACCTCAGATTTTTCTGATGTAAATTTTTTCCATGGCATGTATCACCCTAGTAGGTTTTGCACACGCCAGCAGTCACGGAAATGACTGCAAATAGTTCTAAACAGAGAGAAATAAATGACACAGTGGGGCACACACTGCTTGAGGTTATTAATGCAGAGTTTACCACACTTGACCCTTATCATTACCAAGAGCCCCAATCTTTGGGGATTTCTTAGTGACAGGTGCAGAATATTGACCACGACACAGAAATGGAAAATTCCTCACCCCACAGAAAGTCAAGAATTGGTTGATATCTCCAGTTTTATTGTTCAGCCATGCTGCATATAATTTTTCTGCAAATGCAAACATCTGGCTCATAGCATCGTATCTTTGAAAAGAAGAGCAAACTGTAAATTTCCAACAATAGGGAACTGATTAAATGATGGTGCAGCACATCCACATGGAAGATGCTTGGAGCCATGAAAGTGACTTCAGAAGAATTCTCAATGATAGAAAAGGCAGCATGTGTAAGTGCTGTTGTCTGTGTTGCTATCTCTATTTCCCAGTCACTTCTGGAAGCCCTCAACGCTCCAGAGATAACCAGTGACTTTTACGTATTAAAGCCAAAGGTCATTTTTCAGTTCTCATCTTGAGAACATTCAACGTTACTGTCATATTTCATTGATTAACTCATTAATATTTTCTTTTTGGAGGTGGGAAGATGCTGCATTAAATGATCAGGAAAATTTTAAGACCTAAGAGCACAAAGTGATTCATAGAGTTACATATCATTTCTTGTTAGTATTACAAATAAAACTTCTTAAAATGGAGAATCTAAAGATGTTAAGATGTGCAGAGCATGCCAGGACACCCAGCTGTTCATTACCCAAGGCCATACAATGTTCCTTAAAACCTTTAGAGTTCACAGTATAACTTTTAGGCTTATCAAAGAAGGTTGTGAATTTTTCTATATTTCTTATTTGGTTAAATACAAAGATTCATTTTTCTTTATTATCTTAAGTACTGTTGGAAGTTAAACAACTTCTCTTGAATTCTAATAGAAGCTTTTAATAGGTAGGCATCTGGTACCTAAAAGGCAATCCTTCGTAACGCATTATCTGCCATTTCAGTGTCTTTTCACTTTGAAAATTGTAATCTGAGAACCTTGGCAATGAATTGTAGAAATAGCTCATCCCAATAATAATATGAAAATATCTAGAACTTTTATTTGTAAATGAAGAAAGGTGGGGTGCCTGGGTGGCTCAGTCAGTGGAGCGTTCGATTCTTGATCCTAGGCCTTGATCTCAGGGTTGTGAGTTCAAGTCCTGCATTGGGCATGAAGCCTACTTAAAAAAAAAAAAAGTAGGTGATTGATATACATGCTTAGGATATAAAAATGCAAAACTTTAACAGACAGTACATAAGTAAGTATTGTGTTTAAGATTTAAGGTAACTGAATCATGAAGTAATCCACACTACAGAGTTACATTTCTCTGTGTGTGTTTGAATGTGTGTCATCTCTTGGAGGATGCATTGTGAGAGTCTAAGTGTATTTTCCACCTATGCTTCTGTGTGATCTCAAACTCCTGACCACATGCTCTTCATCTGTGAAAATGGGAGAAATATTTACCACCACATGGGTTTTGTGAGAATTAGATGATGGTATCAGTTCACAGGATAGATTTTTTTTTCTTTTATGTTGTCTTTGCCTGCCTCTACTTTTTATTCTCCCTTGTTCCTCTTTCTATTTTTGTTTTGTTTTGTTTTGTTTTGTTTTGTTTTGTTTTGTTTTGCCTTGTGTTTTTAAACTCAGGTCTGTCTAGCTTAAAAGACTGGTTCTTTTTTTCCCCCCAGCTTTTCATTTTGAAAACCTTCAAAACTTCAACAGCAGAAAGCAAGGATAGTGCAATGGACATCAATATTCCCTTCATTCAGATTCGCCATTTACATTTTATTGTATTTGCTCTATTTTTTTTCACTTTATCTCTTAAGAACAAAGACCTTGTCTTACGCAATCATGGTATAATTATCACGTGGGAAATTTCATTGATTTAATACATTTTCTGATACATAGTCCATATTCAAGTTTTCTTTATTATCCCTGTAATATCTGTTTTCTTTGAAGAGTCCAAACCAGTCGTTTGTTGTTTTGCAGAATGTCCTTAATTTGGATTTGTCTGATTGATTCCTCTTGACTAGACTCAGCCTGTTAGCAGCAGCATTATAATGGTGATACCATGTCCTCAGTGCACCACATCAGGAGCAGTGGTGTCAGGTTGTCCAATCAGTGATGATCCTAAGTTTGATCATTTGGTTAAAGTTGGGTCCATCCAATTTCTACATTTAAAATTACAGCCTTTGAAAGGGTTAAGTAACATCTTTGTTACTTACTGTCTTGCATTTTGGAGTCTTACTCAGCCATCTCACCTACCCTGGAACTTGACTTAGCAGAGTAGGGAGCTACTCTGAGTCAGTATCATTCCCCAGCCATCTTTCATCCATTGATGTCAACATCCACTATTTATTCTTGCCATCCAGTAGGGCAATGGTCGTAGAATCATTTTCCTTTTTTAAATCTGTCTTTCCCCCTAGCTTCTTTTCTCCTCTGCTGCTCTCTCTTAAATCATTAATTTATTTAGTAAATGCTTTTGAAGGTCTTCCATGACCAAGGCAGGCACTGTGCTTAGCGCTAGAAGTATAAAGGTAAACCCTGACCTCATGAAGCCTAAATGAATATATGAATGTATTACATTTTAATTTAAAAAATTGTATTCATCCATTCACTGAACAAATATTCACTATCATGTATCTACATTGGCCTACTTGCTGGAATCCAGCGGTAAGCAAAATCAGTCAGATCCCTGACCTCATATAGCTTATGTTCTCTCTGCTTACCAGAGAGACTATATAAGCAGGGAAAACAGGAGTTGTGCAAGAGAGTTGATTTTGAAACAGGTCGGGGAAGGCCTCAGTAAGGAGGGAACATTTAAGCAAAGACCTAACAGCAGTGGACAGCAAGCCACTTAAGTAAGTGAGGAACAGGTGTTCCAGACAGAGAAGCGCATGCGCAAATGCGTGCCTACAGTGTTCAAGGAACAGCTGTAGGCTGGTGTGAGTGGAGAGTTAAAGGAGATAAAATCAGAGGGGCAGGGGGCGGGGCGGTGCTAAGTACTAGTTGAATGTGTGAAGTAAGAGAGAAGTTTGGGTTGGAGATACACTTGGGGAGTTAGCAGCATGTATATGATATTTAAAGCCTAAGGCAGCATGATGTCACCTAGGGAATAGTTGTAGATGGAGGCCAAGAGGAAAACTAGATCAGGGAGAGGAGAAGAAACTAATGTAGGAGGCTCAAATAAGAAGCCAGTGATGTGGGCAAGGACAGTTCCAGGATCTCTGGGGCCTAAATATTATACAATTTGGGGGAGACTCTCTTTAGAAAACAGAATACAAAATTATGAATAAAAAATTAACAAGAAAATATTTATTTAGAGATAGGAAATCTCAACAAATTACCAATTTTTTAAAAACACATACCACAAACATAACAAAATCCAAAAAGCAACACTTATTTTTATTATTACTAATTATCTGCCTGATACATTTTTACCTGCATGTTTTTTGATCACCTGTCTGTATGAGGATGAATCTTAAATACAATTTTCTATAGAGGTAATAGACAATTTAGTCTTTCCTCCAGCATGGTTGCACAAAATTAATTTTATTTTTGATAGTTTAGAAAAAGTATATCTTGGTCTCAAAGCTCTCTGTGGTAAGGCCTCATCTGTAACTTCCTCTGTGGTTTCTTACTGTGACACTGTGTCTTACCCAGGAGAAAGACCTCAGAGAATTGAGGTATTTGCTGTCACTAGATATGGCATGGCACCCCATGGCTCCCAGTGGCCTAGGAAGCAGCTGGTCCAGCTCAGCCAGGACCATACAGCCATCAGTTCTTGCTACCTCCCAACTGCTAGGCTGGTCCTGGAGATAATATAAGGTGGCCAGGAAGCCTCAGTCAAGGTGACCCCATGCAAGGAGCAGAGCAGAACAATGTCTCCATCACATCTTCTCCTCGGAACCGATGGGGTCCATAGTCCATGAGATCTACTAAGGATCCAGCTTTTGCTGGAGTCCAAGTGAACTGGAGGTAGTGCTGGCACCCATTGGCCCCATTC
The DNA here is from genome assembly GCF_018350195.1 of Panthera tigris. Lineage (NCBI taxonomy): Eukaryota > Metazoa > Chordata > Mammalia > Carnivora > Felidae > Panthera > Panthera tigris. The sequence goes on from NC_056666.1 coordinate 24,254,899, forward strand.
TAAGCCCTGGAACCATGACAAGGATGATCTCCCACCATAACTGTGTTCCATGCTGCTGGGGTGCTGGGAGAGAAATACAGTCTTACAAGGGACTTACAAATGAGGAGCCCTGAAGCTTAAGCTTTATTAGCTTCAAGTCAGTCGTCCTCTGTTAGTAGGCAAAGCAGGAAGGAAAGCTTTTATGAAAGCCAGATGAAAAGAATATTTCTAAGAGAGAGTGATCAATGAATGATGATAAATGCTGTTTAAGATGCTAAGAGTTAACCATTGGATTTAGCAACATGAAAGTCCTTGTTGGGATATGTCTTGGTCAGTTTGGGCTGCTGTAACAAAAATACCAGCAACTAGGTGGGTTAAACAACAAACATTTATTTCTCATAATTCTGGACCCAGGTAGTCCAAGATCAAGGCAACAGCAGACCTGGTGTCTGAGGAGAGCCCTCTTCCTGGTTTGCAGATGGCCATCTTCTGGTATCCTCACATGGCAAAAAGCAGAGAGAGGAAACAAGCTTTCTTGTGTCTTTTCTTACAAGGGTGCTAATCCCAACATGAGGGCTCCACCCTCATGACCTAATTACCTCCCAAAGTCCCCACCTCCAAACACCATCACATTGGGGATTAGGTTTCAACATATAAATTTTGGAGGGACACAAACATTCAGCCATGGTGGGATAGATTTAGGAGAAAATCCAGATGAGTAGGAGATGGTGAGTATAGAGAAATATTCACAGGAGTTTTCTGTATGAAAATTAATATCCATTGTTTTTATCTACAAATTAGTGAATATTTTCTATTTTTGTCTCTTATAAAAACCTAAATTATGTTGTTACTTTAGTTTGATGTCACAGTGGATCCCAAATACAAAAGCAGATCCCCATTCCTTATATGGATACTCAAAATAGGATTAAAAGGCAACTTGAGAAAAATCTCGAGATTTTAAAATTCCCTTTTCAGCCTATGTATATCCAAGTAAAAAATAGTCTACAATTTGTCTCCCCAAGATACAGAAAAGCCATCTGGACAGATGGAAGTGAAAATATTGAGTTCATACGAGTTTGTTTCCCTTGTCACATGCTGTTTACTTCTTATCCTATTGAATATTTTTGGGTTTTTACAGCCATCTCACTTTTCACCTACCCTGGAACTTAACTTAGCATAATGCAGCACCCTGCCCTTCTCCACCCTGCATTCACTCAAAAGCAAAGCAATTTGGAAATAAATACATTTAAAAATCATACTTTAAAAAAATATGGTAGTCCATCTCATGTTCTGTGTATGTGTGTGTGTATACTGTGACAAATTCTAAGGTTTTTCCAAGCACCTCCATAGTGGTTTTTAAATTATTGAAATAAAGCACATCATTTCATGTTTCCTTTTTCATTTACAGATGTTTTTTCCACTGAACTCTTGCCATCACAGTATTGCTTACCGAAGAATCCTATTGTCTTGACTGTTCCTTTTGCATTACCATATATATGCATATCCCCAACATGCACAAGAATTTCCTTTGTGAATGATTGTTGTGTTTGGTTTGTATTGTTCATGTGATCATAGTGATTATCCTATTAACTTAGTAACTGTTAGCTTATTGCTTAAAATTTTCACTTATTCAGGTGTACTGTATAAAGCCTATTAAGTTGACTGAGAGATTTATTCATCTTAGATGTTTGTTGAGTGTTATTTGATATTATGTGTAATTTAGAGATGCTTCTATTTCCTGTTTTATGTTACACAGAAGCTTCAGCTTCCCCCCTCCCCCAAACATTGCAAGAACCTTTAACCATGTGCTGTGTTGTTCCGTGAACCACTTCCTCTTGATAAGTGCTTTCATTGCATTTTGCAAAAAAACTACACTGAAGGAATCAGGTAAAATTCAATATTGTCAATTAGTTTCCAATCATACTGTACACTAGTCACGTCATAGTTCCCACCAGCATTTGGGATCTTCTGGATTCTACACTCCTTATTCCATACTAAGTGTGATCCCTGTAATTAACAGAATTTTTTTTTTAATTTTCTCTTTTTTGATATCTGTAATTGTGTAGGCTGATTTTTTCACTTGGAAAAAAAAGGAACATGGCCTGCTATTTTTTTTTTTAATTTAAAAGTAATAAAAATACCAGGGACGCCTGGGTGGGTCAGTTGGTTGGGTGTCCAGCTTCACCTCAGGTCGTTGATCTCATGGTTTGTGAGTTCGAGCCCCGTGTTGGGCTCTGTGCTGACAGCTCAGAGCCTGGAGCCTGCTTAGGATTCTGTGTCTGCCTCTCTCTCTCTCTGCCCCTCCCCTGCTCACATTCTGTCCCTCTGTCTGAAATAAATAAATAAACATTAAAAATTTTTTTAAAAAATAATAAAAAAAAATACCAAAGCCAATTCATATGGACAGAGAGCCTCTAATTTTTCAACTCTTTTTTCTTATTAATTCTAGTTATATTTAGGCTCTGGTAATCTAGCTGTAGACTCAAAGCATTGCTTACCTGCACAAAGAAACCCAAGATAACATGTAAAGTTAAAAAATTACAACCTCAATGCAAAGATGCAAACATTTTTAACTGTCTCCAAAATAAGAAGACATACAGTAAGTAGATAAAGTCTGGATATTTAATCCTTGACACATAGACGAAGAGAAATACTGTTGTGGAAAACTCTTCCAGATGTTTGTTAACAGTGTCTGGGGTCAATAAATGCTTCTTGACTGACTTGAATGGTGTAGCCTCAGGCAAGTTACTTAACCTCTAGGAGCCTTAGTTTCCTCATCTATAAAATAGGGAAAATAAAAGTGTCCTGTCAGGGTGGTTGTGAGGATGGATCTAATCAGTCAGTACATGTAAAGCACAAGAACAATTTGTGGCACAGAGGGAGAACACGTAATTGTGTGTGAATAGTTATGATCATCATGCAGGTGAAGGAACAGGGAGATTCGTCTCTCTCTCAACCCACAGCCATGCACAGAACAGAGAGAGAAAGCATCTGTTCTGGTGGAATTTTGGAGACCAATTCTAACTTGTCTGAACTTAATCGATTCATTTTAATGATTGGAAAGTAATATTTTATTCATCCCTAGTTATTTTATTATTTTAATTTTACTAAAAGATATTCTTCCATTCTGTTTTTGGTACCAGTATCTAAATTCATGTAAAGATTAGACGTAGCTAAGAGCATAGCTGAAAAGGTGAGCTTTGAAGCATTCAGATTAGACCCATCTACAAATTTATACCTTGATCTGGTGCTTACAAGAAAGCAGGCATTTGACAAAAGCACCTTATAAAAAATGTGTATAACACAAGGTTCTTCACTGATGCTGACTGCCACCGTGTACATCGTTTCTGTAAAGCCAAGAACTGATAATCACAAGGAAAAAAATCTTAACCTTTTGATTTTATACAGAAGTTGTTAGGAGCACTTTTTTAAAGACCTTTTTAAGGCTTTTTTTTAAAACTACTTTTTGTGAAAGGTACAATTTTATGAAAAATGCTTGTAAATGTATTATTATCAATTTTGTTTAATATTCAAAATTGTATATATAATGAGTAAATCTTTTAGTTTTAAATATATCAAATAACCCCTTTAATACTATTATGCTCAAAACTCATTTCACAGCAAGAGAGTATAACATATATGAGGGGAGTACTTGAACATGTTCATATGTGTGTTCATTTTTATTTTACAGATTAGCAAATTCACATTTAAATACATGAAAAATAAAAAATATAGCATCATCAAATACACACATACACATTATTTATTCTCTATTTTGAAACCCAGTGCAGTCCAGAAGCAGATAATTATATGTAAATAGCAAAACACATATATATTAATTATATGTTAAAGTGCTAAGAGATAACCTGATATATTACTATATAATTAAGCTGTTACATTTTCATTCAGAATTATGGTATAAATCTATGTTTATATGGTTAAAATTAGTTAGATATATAATGTGAATAAATAAATAAGATAGAAGACATAACTTATTTTTTCTTATTAAATACTGGTTAATTAATCTACTGCTTGAAACATTAACTGACTTCAAATTTAATTAGATAAGAAAGAATGCCATTGATAATGTCACCCAAATTGCCTGATAGCTATTAGATTTTTCTCAAAGCAGCAAAAATTGTGAGCATGAAAACTGATTGAGGCCTAAGTATATATAAGCCCCAATGAAACCTTTGTGTTTACCAATAGAGTTTTATTGGTATAAATTTCAGTTTTCATTCATTTAGCACTAAAAAAAGTGAACTGTTGCTCTAGTGAGTGAGGTTCCACAATCCTACAGCTGTGACAGCAGCTTTAGAAGCAGACTTTCTGTTTAAATGTCTTGATAGTTAAAGGAATCCTGGGACTTAGTGACCTCCCAAGGACTGTCCAGCCCTGGAATGTCGCATGTCTGAGTGCAATGCAGCAGGATCCACGTCTGGGCATAGAAGCTGGATTAATAGAGTTTTCTGTGTGGTCTGAGACCTCAGCCTTAGCTCACTTCTTCCCACTAGGCTGGGAGGTTATTTATTCTCTCTAGGCTTTCAACAAAGCATTTAAGTTTATTTGTTCATTTTGAGAGACAGAGAGAGTGAGAACGTGTGTGCACGCGCACACACACACACACACACACACACACACACACACACACGAGTGGGGGAGGGGCAGAGAGCGAGGGAGAGAGAGAATCCCAAGCAGGCTCCGCACTGTTAGCGTGTGGAGCCCGACTCAGGGCTCGATCTCATGAACTAGGAAGAATCATGACCTGATGGGAAATCGAGTTGGAGATTTAACCAACTGGCCCGTCCAGGTGCCCCCAAAGCATTTTTAAACACAAAGATGAATGAGATCTGATCCTTACTTAATAACAGCTCCCAGTCTGGAAACACGTTCAAACACAGTAACAAAAAAGCATGATTTGGGAAGCCTGGGTGGCTCAGTCGGTTAAACATCTAGCTCTTGATATCAGTTCAGGTTGTGATCTCACATGGGACTGAATCTCTTTTCTGGCTCCATACTGGGTATGGGGCCTGCTTGGGATTCTGTCTCTCCCTCCCTTTCTGCACTTCCCCTACTCACTCGGTCTCTCTCTCAAAATAAATAAATAAAACATTTTTTTTAAAAAAAGAGCATAATTCACTATGGTAAATGCTATTACTGAGTGCTTATGCCAAGAACCATATAGTATCTTGCAAAATGTCAACAATCCTATGAATCACATGTTATTCCTTTTATTTTACAGACAAGGAAACAAACCTAAGAAGGTGAAATACCTTATCAAGGTTGTTGTTGGGGCCAGGATTTACAGATATGGTTACCAGCTGGCTATGAAGATACCATTGAAGTGTTGACATGAGAGCTGGATTTTGAATAACTAGGATTTTATGAAGGATACAGGGATAGGAAAGCATATACAAAGGCAAAGAGAATTTTTTAAAGCCTCTTCAGACAATGTCAAGGGCTGCTATGAAGGACTTTGAAAGATAGGCTGAGACCTGAACTCTTTGCACTTACTTCATCATGATCACCATGGCATGGTTTTAAGCAAAAGAGTGACACACTCAAATCTGCATTTCAGATTCATCCAATTTGCAGTGATAGTAGTGAGGCTTGAGCAGGGGATCTAGGAAGCTGGAGGTGGGATGAGCTGATGAGGGGCTGAACCATGGCTTGATAGTGAGGATGAAGGAAAGGAGAGGGCTCTACAGGAGAAAACCAACAGGATTTTTTTTTCTTTTTTTTCTTTTTTTTTTTTTTTACTATTAGATGGAAGAATGGGAGGAGTCAAGGACTAGGCCAAGGTTTCTAAATCGGACTAATAAGTGAATAATGACTATTAGCCAAGTTAGGGCATGTGGGATGAGAATGCGCCAGAAGGGCAATAATGATAGAAGTTGCCCTTAAGATACTGGATGGGCTATTTTGAGGCAAACTACTCTGACAGATAAAGTAAGATCTGTCCTGATCTAGGCCCAAAATTATGGCTGGAATTGTTAATCCATTGTGTGGATAGATTTTCAAATATGTATATTTGAATGTTATCTATGAGATTTATATACATGGAGAACAGGGACACCTGGGTAGCTCAGTCGGTTGAGTGTCCAACTTTGGCTCAGGTCATGATCTCACAGTTCATGGGTTCAAGCCCACTGACAGTGCAAAACCTGCTTCAGATTCTGTCTCCCTCTCTCTGTGCCTCTCTCTCTCTCTGTCTCACAAAAATAAATATTAAAAAAAATTTATATACATGGAGAAGAGAAACTACTTGAGGATAAAAACTGAAGCTTAGAAATTTGAGCCTTAAGGAAATACTGAGCATTATGGGAAATTCTGTTGTCATTCAGGGATTCTCTAACGTAGAATTTCAGTCTGAGTGTGCATCCTCAATGACCCACCCCTCTTCTAGCTACTCCCTTCCTTCCATGAAAAAAAAAAAAATCAAAACAAATCTATTTGGTAAAGTATTATTCCAGTTTTTCTTAACAGTTTGTCATTCTTCCCCAGACCCAAAAGGAACTCAAAAATTACATACTCACAAAAAGATGTTAATTCCACCCAATCATGATGTGCACATTGCTTGTTTTGCAATCCATTGCCTCAGTAAGGCTGCTCCACCCCTGCTCGTTTGGACTGCTGACCCAAATAACATTCTGAGCTATCAGGGCTGGGTGTTCTCTTTCTCTCTTTGGCTCTCTGTCTTTTTAATCTTGATTTTGACCTTTGGAGGATACCACAGATCCAGATAGATGCAGCCCTATTTTTTCATGTGCTTAGATGTGTGCGTATGTGTATACACTATATACATACATATATATCCCTGTAACTCTTATTCTGTCTATGCCAAAAATAAGGTTTTCTTGTAGGGAGGGTAAATATGTAAGATGGTTGAACTTGCAGATTAATCCAAACTTATGTTTTCTTTATGTTTTTAAGTTCATTTATTTTGAGAGAGGCCAACAGAGAGTAGGAAGAGAGAGAATCCCAGGCAGGCACCATACCTGTCAGTGCAGAGCCCATTGCAGGGTGCAAACTCACAAATTGTGAGATCATAACCTGAGCTGAAACCAAGAGTCCAATGCTTAACTGACTGAGCCACCCAGCCTCTCCAGTCCAAACTTATGTTAAAAAGGCCCTTAACTCAAATGTCTCATTATTTTCACCAAGGTTACAAACTCTTTTAAACTGTGATTCATTCAATAGCAGATTTACAGCCTGATTTTGAGGTTGACTCCTTTTAATAATCCAATACCAACAGACTCTAGGAAAAAGGAATGAAAGGGCAGGGGGAAAGATTTTTACCAGATGAACACAGGAAGAGTTTCAGCAGAGGTCATGAGAATGCTGTTGTTTTGAGTTATTTCCATCTTAGGTGTGTGATTCACTCTGGCATGTCCTTAGCCCGCTATGTATGGGTGGTGTCTACAGGCTGAGAAACTAAGGTCTTTGGGCTCAATGGGTTTTTCTGATTCATCATTGTCACATTTGTTTCCAAAACTTTATCTTCATCATTTTAGTGTTTTTCCAAATTTAATGATTTAAGAGAAATCATTAATGGCAGTGTTCTTTTTATTAATATCATCTTTGTTTTCTATGAGTTTTTTTTTGTAACACTGGAAGGCACTTTTCAGATCAGCAAATAAATTTATTTTTTCTACTCTGAGTGGATTACTTTTCTCTTATGAAAGATTTAAAATGTATTAATGCTAACACTCTTTTTAAAATAAAAATATAGTTTGCATATCATATTGGTGTCAGGTGTACAAGATAGTGATTTGACAATTATATATGTTATGAAATGTTCACCACGATACTCTTAACACTCCTAACTTTCCCTGTTAATAATAATTCATCTGAAGGATTTTTTTATTTTGTCACATTGTACTGCATAACATCCTGATGAAAATAAATTCACATGGGTATTTCTGGAATTTTGTTGTTTATCCTGCTAATTTCCTCTTATTAAAGTAATACATGGGGGTGCCTCAGTGGCTCACTCAGTTAAACGTCCAACTTTGGCTTAGATCATGGTCTTCTGGTTTGTGGGTTTGAGCCCTGCATCGGGCTCTGTGCTGACAGCTCAGAGCCTGAAGCCTGCTTTGGATTCTGTGTGTCCCTCTCTCTCTCTCTCTCTCTCTCTGAAAAATAAATAAACATTTAAAAATTAAAGTAATAAATGAATCATCCATCACAAGATTTTGAATACCAGATGAATTGTTTGAGAGGACAGTGTGTGAGTACTTTGTTGACATACTTTCTTTTCTCCATGTTATAGGTAATTTAAAGAAGGGAGGGTGTGGTTCAAATGTTTTGGAAGCAACTGGGAGGGATTGAAACCACCTGTGAGTGGATCCTGTTATTGCTCCCCTCCCCAACCAGAGGCAGGACCTGCCTGCAGCAGTCTTTCCCTCTCAGACTGTGATAAATACAGCCCAACAACCTACCTAAAATGAGATCTTCCCTCTTTGTTATCCCATCTCTGTTCACTGATGCTGTGTTTGCATCCTCCCTGACTCAGACTTTTACACACAGCCCCACACCTCCTTACCTTGCGTGGTCTGACCCCAAGCATTTACTGAATGGCTTCCTTGGATTCAAATATATGCCTCCCTGCCTACATGCATGTACACTTGATTCTTTCAGGTGTGTCTGCTACTTAGGAATGTGCTAGTTCCATGGTCTCGTGGCCATCTCTTGTTGAAGTCCCCTTCCTTGCCCTTCCTGGCCATCCCGATTTTTTAGCTACCCACTTTGTCCACTTGGACCCATGGAGACTAGTTTGGTCTGAGAAAATAGAGTAATAGAGTCTAATTGTCGCTCTGACAAAGTGCCTAGGGCTTGGTTGAGTCTTGGACCAAGCAGATTGGAGAGAGGTCAGGGATGGAATTTCGGGCTGCAAGGAACCTTTCTCTCCATAGCCTTCTCTTTTCGACTTACTTGTCCATGGATACAGCTCTTGGGGAAATAAAGAGATGAGACAATTATCCAGGGACCAGGCTTTTATTAGATTGCTTACATCTGCGTGTTTTTTTTTTCTGTTTTTCAGATGGGTGAGTCAAATGAAGATATAGACCAAATGTTCAGCAATTTGCTGGGAGAGATGGATCTCCTGACCCAGGTAAGATCCTCTTTTTAACTTGAAATTAGTAAAAGATGGGTTTACAGTATTTGATTTTAATATGATGAGAGAGCTATCTTTAAAAAAAGAACAACTGGGGGCGCCTGGGTGGCTCAGTCGGTTGAGCGGCTGACTTCGGCTCAGGTCATGATCTCGTGGTCTGTGGGTTCAAGTCCCGCGTTGGGCTCTGTGCTGAAGGCTCGGAGCCTGGAGCCTGTTTCGGATTCTGTGTCTCCCTCTCTCTGACCCTCCCCCATTCATGCTCTGTCTCTCTCTGTCTCAAAAATAAATAAACGTTAAAAAAAAAATTTTTTTAAAAGAACAACTGGAAATTGACAGTATTGTATGTAATTTACGTAACTATAATAGTGGTGGGGAATAAAACAAAGCTGTTTTCCTGATTATATCCTCGGAGTTCAGTTAATTGAATACATTGGTCACATATATGTTCTGTTATGGCAGTTCCCATGCTCATCATGTTGAAATATTTAGCCAATAGAGGAATTTTTCCCAAGTAAACCTTCAAAACCATCATCACTGAACTATTTCCCCTGCAGTTACTAGCCAAGACCAGCCAAGCTTGGGGTACCTGAGTGGCTCAGTCAGTTAAGCATCTGACTCTTGATTTCAGCTTAGGTCATGATCTCACGGCACGTGAGATCAAGCCCCGCATCATGCTCTGTGCTGACAGCACAGAGCCTACTTGAGATTCTCTCTCTCCAGCTGTCTCTGCCCCTCCTTGACTCATGCGCACACTCTCTCAAAATAAATAAATACGCATTAAAAAAAAAGACTAGCCAAGAAAATCACCTGAATCTTTAAAGAATTTTTAGTAAAGATTCTTTACCAATCTTTGAAGGAATGCTACATTTTAAAGGGTGAGTGGAAGTTATCATGGCTTCTGATTAGACTAGAAGAACTTAGTCCTCTCAGAGTAGCATAAAGACCACCGAGGCAGCTTCACATCTAGAAAAAAACTACTGGAACCAGGACTAGATTAACTCAGATAACCCCTATTTTGGGCTAATTGGAGCCCAGGGGGCTGCTGACCTGAGGGCCAGTGACCCAGGTTACAAAGTCAGGTAAGCATTAGCATGTCTTATAGTGTTCTAATAAATGCTTCTTTGATTCAGAGCATAGTCAGCTCATCACTTTTCACATAAAATATTATAATAAGAATAATCCAGTATTCCTAAATAAGAGATCTGAAAGTTTTCCAAAAATAAATTAAGAATAGTCTGTGTTTTAAAAAACATTTATTTCAGGAAAAACAAATCAATTTTAGTTAGCACCTACTTAAAGTTTGTGTAAAATTCAAGAAAGCTTAGACACTATGAAGGAAGAAACAAAATATGAGACACTAAGCTAAGATGAAAGGGGTGCTGATTAACAGTGAGTGTTAGGATGGTAACCACACTCCTGTCAAGGAGGGGACTAAACATGGGCCCCGAAAGGGAAGGGTTGAGTGACCATCTGTGGTCTCCCTTCATTCATTCACTCACTTCTGCTCCAGTTGGAGGAGTGATTGTTCTGATTGGTTGCAGTCTGGGGTTTTCACAGGACCACAGCTGAGTGTTGTTACTCTAACTGAGGAATGGGGACAGGACCCCTTGTAGTGTCTTGAACCCGCCTCCACTCCAGGCCTTTCTGGTGTTTTCCCTTTCTTTATTGTGCTCATGTGGATGTAGTCACAGGGCTTGCTTGGCTAATACACTTCTCCCAACAGGTAGGCCTCAAGATTTCACAGTAAACAAAAAGCCCCACTTTGTCCTTGAGTTTAAAATCTAGGCTTCATTTCAGCCATTATCAAGTGCACTTTGACCTTACTGGGTATTTTTTGGGCCATTAGAAAAGCTGTATTTTAATCCTCATTTGTGAATTTTGTACATACTCTATTATTTGAAACTGCAGTGTGGTTGAGATGGTTGGATTAACCATATGCTTCCTAATTTCCCAAAAGAGCAAAATTAAAGGAAACTAAAATGTATTAAGGTGATTTTAACTTTTTTATTTTGAAATAATTTTAAGCTTAGAGAAAAGTTGAAAGAATAATACAAAGAACTCCCATTTGGGGCACCTGGGTGTCTCAGTTAAGCATCCAACTCTTGATTTTGGCTCAGGTCATGATCTCATGGTCATGAGATTGAGCCCCATGTCAGGCTCTGTGCTGAGCATGGATCCTGTTTGGGATTCCCTCTCACCCTCTGCCCCCCCGCCACACACAAACACACAAGTGTGCACATGCACACGGTCTCTCTCTCTCCCAAATAAACATTAAAAAAACAAGCAAAAGCCGAAGAATTCCCATTTACTTTTCTTTCAAATAGCTCATTAACATGTTACTCCATTTGCATTATCATTTCCCTCTGTCTCTCTCTATATATACACTTATGTGTGTTATATGCATGTGTATGTATATATATATATATATGTTTACATATGTATGTATATTTGTGTATATAGAAATTATGTTTATGTATGTATATCTATGCATAGAGAGACATAAAAGCTAGAAACCAGTATATATACTGACTGGATTTTTTATGCAGAAGGGGAGCCAAGCCATTTCCACTATTTGTATGACAAAAATTTAAATATACAAATATCCAGGAAAATATGAAAAAGAAGAGGTAATGATACATGAAGACGGATTCATGAAACAGATTTAGATCCAAATATATACAAGAATTTAAAATATGATAAAAGTGGCATTTTAAATAAGTAGCAAAAGGAAATATTTAATAAATTGTGTTGGAATAGTGTCTGGAAAATGAAAAGCTGAATTTCTTCTTCATACCTTACACCAAAATGAGCTCCATGCATCAGAGATCTAAATATATGAAATATATCCATAGAAGAAAACATGAGAAAAATGTTTATCTAATCTTAAGATGTAGGTAGCTTTTCTAAGCAAGATATGACACCCCCAAGCCATGAAAGAAAGAAGGAAATACATATATAAAAAGTTTAAATACCTACATGGAAAAAAACAAATAAATAAATTCTGAATTCATATTGATACCAAAAATAAATAAAAACAACAAAAACAAAACTGTTGGTCACCATTGGAAATTGACAGAGCATTAACTTACCACTCTGAAAATTGATAAATAAAGAGAAAGAACCAGGCATTTGCTTTAGTCTTTCTATAGTCTTAGTTACACTATATTTCAGACTAAACAAATAATTGGTGAGAGAAAGTTCTTCTTTATAGTAAAGTTCCAGGGACACTTGGGTGGCTCAGTTGGTTAAGCGTCCGACATCACCTCAGGTCATGATCTCACGGTTCGTGGGTTCGAGCCCCACATCGGGCTCTGTGCTGACAGCTCAGAACCTGGAGCCTGTTTCAGGTTCTGTGTCTCCCTCTCTCTGTGCCCCTCCCCCACTCACACTCTGTCTCCCTCTGTCTCAAAAATAAATAAACATTAAAAAAAATAAAAAATATAGTAAAGTTCCAATTAAACATTGAAAAGGAATGAAGAATTAGAAAGTCACCATTATACAATATCTGATGAAATACACACTGAAGCATATGATTTTTAAGGTTAGTGAGTACAGAGCAATGTTCTCAATCTTTACTCATTCACATATCACTTTCATGATTTTTGTCATGTTGCAACCCACTGTCCTATTATTTTCTTAATGTTTGTCATTAATTGGTTTTTAAAATTAAACTCTGTCTCAAGTAGATGTTCTAATTTGATTTTTTCTCAGACATCCAAAGGAGATACCCAATAATTTAAATTTTCATTGCGTTTTTGTATACCACCTAAAATCATTCACAGGCCACACCAGACACGTAGAGAACATGCTACATTCTTTATTTCATTTTGGGCTTTGAGTGACTTTCCTAGGATAAAGGGAACTCCTTCTGGAAATCAATTACCTTTCTTTTTTTCCTTCTCTCTAACTGGAAGCCTGTTTTATCACACATGTATGTATTAATATTTTGTTAGAGAACTACTTCTGATTTCTTTGAATAGCATGGTGATTATGTCCTGAGCAAAGATTAATCAGCTACCCTAATTGTGATGTTAGACTTCTTAGTCACGGTGAAGGAGCTCATTGATGAAATTCTTTGTACTTTTCTTTGTTCTGGTATTTGCCCCAATGTTTAATCAATCAACTTCCTCTCTTCTCCACAGTTTTGCTTATTCTGTTTTTCAGAATGAATTCTGGGTCTGCAGTCACTTTTCCTTATACTTTATCCTTAATACTAACTTGCTTGGGTTAATTTTTTTAACTTCTTAATTAATGGTCTTTTTTTGTTTCTACTTATAATTGAGGATATTCCATTGTTTTATTCTCAAACGTATAATGATTCGTTTCCTTCGGACATCTAAGACATGAACAAGGATATTATTTACCAAACCCAATTAACATCAAAGGATGCACTTACTATCATGAACATGTTCATGTTGCAGGATGGGGGAAATCACCTCTTAAACTATAGACATAAAAACATTTTTGGAAATTTAGATTGTATGTGTAATATAGCTTTCAAATCATGGAGGAAGTCACCTTTTCAATCCAAAGCTTTTATTTACAAAATTGATAACTTATTCTGTCTTAATTTATTTTTAATAAGAGTTTTATTAGATAAGAAAAAGCATAGGGGCGCCTGGATGGCTCAGTGGATTGTGTGCAACTTCAGCCCAGGTCATGATCTAGAGGTTCACGAGTTCAAACCCTGCATCAGGCTCTGTGCTGACAGCTCAGAGCCTGGAGCCTACTTCAGGGTTCTGTGTCTCCCTCTCTCTGCCCCTCCCCAGCTCTTGCTCTCTCTCTCTCTCTCAAAAATAAATAAAAACAGTTTAAAAAAAGAAAAAGCATAATATTTTATTATGTACTGGCAGATTCATCCTGAAACAACTTTGATCTTCCAAGTGACTAGACATTCCTTTTCTTTGATGTCGTTACTTAAGTCCTTACAAGAATTACACACGATATGTGTCACAAATGCACCATTACAGGAGATTTATCTGTTATTCCTGAAAATTAACTATCTCATGCTCATCATTCTATGTTGACCTGCTGTTTCAAGGTATACCTTGTAGAACCATTTTGAAGTAGTCATTTTCTGTAGGGGTAAAAAATCACATAAAGCATTTTTCATGTAAGAATACAGTTTTCAAAGAACATATTTAGAAAGAAAATGTGTAAACAATAAATGGTTTTGTCTTAATGATTAAAATATACTGCAGACATGTTAATGTGGTAAATAACTTTGAGGACGGGGATCTATTTTCACAGAGTTTAGGAGTTGACACTCTTCCTCCTCCTGACCCCAAACCACCCAGAGCTGAATTCAACTACAGTGTGGGTTTTAAGGATTTAAATGGTAAGCAAAATAATTTCTTAAGTAATTTGAAATCATAACAATGACTAACATCTGTACAGAACTATGATTTGAAAACAAAAATGTAAGGAACCTGGACATTTTAAACTCCTGGATTTTGGCTTGTGTTTTATGGTGTTTGGATTAAATTGGGGGGCCAAAAAGATATTTTTGCCTACAATGAAAGGGAATACTATCCTGCATTTATGTAGAGTATCAAAGCAATTTTTTTTAAGTAAAGGGAGTTTCTTCCTAGTACTAAGAACCAAGAGTAAGAAGCTACAATAGAATAAAAAAATATTAATAAGGAAATGTCCCTTCAAAGATAATAATGAACTATCCATTTCAGAATGTTTGATAATATATGTATGGGTGCTTCAAAATATATTTTAATTGATATATAATTAATATGTATTTGCTCTATTTTTTATCTTCCCTGAAATCATCACATTATTTTATTAACAAAAATCTGTCTTCTTATTTAGTACGAAGACAATCTTTAGCCCATGTGCTTTTTAAAACTACAATGAATCTTGTAGTAATTGCTTCCAGTGAGAATGCACTGCAACTCTTGAAAAAGCTTTTCCAAAGACGTGCAGTACCCACCAAAAAAATGAAAAACAAAGTAATAGAGAAGCCCAGTTACAGAAATCCAGAATTCCAAGTTTTTTTCTGCCACTGGGTTTCTTTGTTTCTGTTATTTTTAGTAATTTTTTTATAAACCTTTAGGTGCCAATGCCTATACCTGGACAAATTATAATACATTTCTTCTGACTTCTTTTCCCCCCTTCTTTTCTGTTTGCCATATAAACTTAACTATTCCTGGCAGTTATTTCCATCATGAGATTGAGTGATGGTAACATTCATGACATTTCAAAAGAAGCAATACACCTTGGTAAACTGTCTGACATTAATAAATAACATATACTTGCACATATGAACAGTGCGGGTTTTTGCCTAATCACACTCACCATGGCTGAGTGCTTTAATCAGTTCAATTAAAAGAATTAATCAATACTGCAGTTATAGACGACTCAACTACTGCCTTCTAAGCACTCAGTACCTAGTATCCAAAAATTACTGAAAATGACAGAAACAAAGAATCCCCACAATAATATAGTATTGCTTAAGTATAGTCACGAGAAACTCATGTCATTAAGACTAGAAGATTAGACATATCCATGAGGCACAATTTGGGTAGAGGACAAAACCATTAAAAACTACTTATGTGTACTGAAAATTAAATGTGTTGGTAATTAGAAAAGAAATAGGCTTTTTACTGTCTTCACTTAAAATGTTGCTAAAATAAGTTAAAAATATTTTGCCCAAAGTCATTCAGAGAGTTAAAGACTTCTGAACAGAACCCATTCAATTCTGTATTGCTCACTTCTGTATTGATATAGTTAAGGTTATGATTTTCTTTAGAAATTGTTAATATGAGAACTGTTATGGGAACTCTGTCCCTAAAATTTTTATAAAGGATTAAAATAATTTGCTCATATGGCAACAGTCACAACATAATTGCTGACATTAAGAAATTATGAATATACTTCATTTGTTCTACATATATTTTCTTTGAAAATTTTTAAATTAATTCAATTTTATGAAGAAGTTATATGCAAAAATGGCTTAGAAGAAAATAAATCCTTTTTACACATTTACTTGAGTCCAAGTGCTATACACTAGAACTATCAGCATGAGTATAATATGCTACTTGGTATTTACTATGATGGTGTTTGGCAATAAATTATTTCACAGAGCTTCATGGTCGTTGCTGAGTAAGCTGCATTTCCTCATTCCACTTCATCCTGCATGTAGCAGGTGACTCTTCTTCCTCATGAATCCCTTCCATAATGCCCATCCTGTGTTCATTACATTTGCCATCCAGTGAATGCCTGCTTACCAAAGCACTCCTCTAACAATGCTCACTGACACCACTCCCCCATAGGCCCCACAGTCTGTCAGCTTTCAGGATCACATGTCCAATCACCAATCACACATGGAAGAAATTCCAGTGAGAACTGTCCTTCCTCACCCTCACTCTGAAAATCCGTGTCCGTGCTTTTTTAAAAGTTAACTCTCAGCTCACCGGCTTATGAAGTATTTACCACTTAACCCAGTTCTTTAAAATTATTTTTTACCTCTCAACCTCCTTAGTGCTTTATTTCCTGCTGATAATCATTAATCACTCTTTCTTTGAATGTGAGAGTTTCCGTAGTTGGATGGTGTGCCTACAGAAGTTCTATCCTTACCACAAGTCTCAAAGCATACTAAACCCCGGTTGATTGGGACCTACTTTCTTCCAAATAGATTTATCATCGGTACTCTGTCTGCTCTCCTAAGGCCTGGGGAAAACTCCCCTTCCATCTGTTTCCAACATCTCCCCTCCCCTACTTTTCTAAAACTCTCAGCTCTTGCACCAGAATATGCAAGAATTCCTATTTAGGCAACTAATCATGTGCTTGGATCTGACTTTGTAGCTAATCTGTGAGGGTAGAAAATAAGTTTTTCTCCTTTTCTGGGGGGTGGGGGGTGGAGGAGAACTTCAGCTTTGTTGAGGTATAATTGACAAAATTGTAATACATTTAAAGTGTACAGCTGTAACTGACTCGATATATGTGTGCGTATAGAAGAATTTCCTCCATAGAGTTAATTGACACATCAACAGGGGCGCCTGGATGGCTCAGTCCATTAAGCGTCTGACTTTGGCTCAGGTCATGATCTTGCAGTTTGTGAGTTTGAGCCCCACGTTGGGCTCTGTGCTGCCAGCTCAGAGCCTTGAACCTGCTTCTTTGCCCCTCCCCCCCATACTCTGCCTCTCTCAAAAATGAATAAACATTAAAAAAAAATGAACACATCCATCACCTCACATGTTGTTGTTGAGAATATTTAAATTCTACTCTCTCAGCAAATTTCAGTTAAATAACAGTATTATCAACTATGGTCACCATGTTATACATTGGTTCCTGAGACCTTATTCATCTTTATAACTAAAAGTTTGTACTCTTTCGCCAGCCTCTCCCTGTTTCCCACACCCCCCTGCCCCTGACAACCCGTACCCAAATACCACTCTTAAAAATGACCTTCTTAAAAATGACACACACACACACACACACACACAATGAAGTATTACTCAGCAATCAAAAAGAATGAAATCTTGCCATTTGTAACTGCATGAATGGAACTAGAGTGCATTATGCTGAGTGCAATTAGTCAGTTGGAGAAAGACAAATATCATATGACTTCACTCATATGAGGACTTTAAGATACAAAACAGGTGAACATAAGGGAAGGGAAGCAAAAATAATATAAAACAGGGAGGGGGACAAAACCTAAGAGACTCTTAAATACAGAGAACAAACAGAGGGCTGCTGGAGGGATTGTGGGATGGGGGGATGGGCTAAATGGGTAAGGGGCATTAAGGAATCTACTCCTGAAATCATTGTTGCACTATATGGTAACTAACTTGGATGTAAATTAAAACATAAATATTTAATTTAAAAAATGAAAATTCTTTAAAAAATGGCCTTCTTTCTGTTTTCCCAGGTAGAAATTGTTACTTTGATCATTAACGTGGTGATTTTTCCTATCAGAGTCCTTAAATGCGCTGGAAGACCAAGATTTAGATGCTCTCATGGCAGATCTGGTAGCAGACATAAGTGAGGCCGAGCAGAGGACAATCCAGGCACAGAAAGAGCCTTCTCAGAATCAGAATCATCCAGCACCCCTGAACATACCAGATTTCAGCGGTGCAGCCGCTCTTGGTTACGGAGCAAATGTTGCTGTAACTAGTGTTAGCCAGTATGAGGATGATTTACCACCTCCGCCGGCTGATCCCATGTTAGACCTTCCACTGCCGCCACCACCTCCTGAACCTCTCTCTCAGGTAAGTGTGTGGGGCAGGGATGGCAGGACTCTTGACCTCTGCTACCCATGGTCTTTGACTTTCTTCAAAATGACAGTTACATTCATAATTACCTAATTTCTGAGATACTTAAACAAGGATACTGAGTACGTTTGTTGCAAAGCCAGAGTCCTCCATAAGAAGACACATTGGTGTGTATAAAGAACATATTGGGGACATACTCAGGAATTATTATAGCTCGGCTTAAGTTTATATTTGTATGCGACACTCCCTGATAGTACTCAACCTTTTAGGGTAATGTTTTATTAACTTGGCATGAGCAGTGCAACCAATTTTATATCATGTCTCTGTCTCTGGTGCTTGCCCAGTATGTAAAGAATTGAAAGCATTCCTCACATACTTCTGAATTGAACTAAATGGAATTTTGTTGAATTTGGCTACCCTGTTCAGTAGAGCAAATATATCTATGAACTATTGGTAATCTCGTAGTTGGGTGGAGTGAGGGTGGAACATTTACTTACAAAAATCAAAGGGCTTTAGGAGCACCTTGGTGGCTTAGTCAGTTGAGCATCCAACTCTTAATTTCAGCTCAGGTCATTATCCCAGGGTTACAGAATTAAGACCCGCATTGAGCCCACACATTGGGCTCTGCACTGAGTGTGGAGTCTGCTTGAGATTCTCTATTTCCTCTCTCTCTCTCTCTCTCTCTCTCTCTCTCTCTCTTTCTCCCTCTCCCTCCCTCCCCCTCCCTCTCTCTTCCCTCTCTCTCTCTTTCTGCCCCTCTTCCCCACTCATGTGCTCTATCTCTCTCTCTAAAATAAAAAAAAATAAAAATAAAGGGCTTCAGGCTCATAAAATATTTTACTCTCTTTTCTGCCTGCTCACATGTGTTTGTCAGTGTTTTCTTGGTGAATTATAAGTTTAGGTTTGAGTTTGAGTCTTAACTTTTAGAAAACTAAGGACCCCTTTAGGAATCAAATAAAAACTAAGACTCGCAGAAAATGTATGCTGATCCAGAAAAATGTATATAATCTCAGAGAGTACTCAAATCCCTTGAGATCCACCTGTAGATTCCTCAGGTTAGACTCCAGCTTTGAGCCACTCAGAGATTTCTGTGGACTAAATATGTGAAGCTCTTTTAGAGTCCTCATTTTATCTTTGAAGTTACTATTTCTAAGATACAAAGAGTGACTGCATTCTACATCTTTGGGTTGAACATTTTTGTTATGGTTATTTAAATTCTGAAAATCAAATGTGAAATTCGGTGCCTCCTAACACAGCCTTTTGTCAACATAAAGTAACTAACACATTAGCCATGGGCCAGGTACTTTCTCACTGCTGTTCTCTAGTGGATGGTGTTGAATGTCTTGCTGTTTTACAGGAAGAAGAAGCAGCCCTAGCCAAGGCTGATAAAATTAAGCTAGCATTGGAAAAACTGAAGGAAGCCAAGGTCAAGAAGGTAAACTATGAATCACTTTTGCATGGGGCAGTTAAGTTAATGACATTTACGCTTAATGGGAAAAAAAAAAAAACTAAAATTTCTAGTGGTGTTTTCCAAATAGGTATAAATTTTTTTTTTTTAATTTTAGGACAGATAATTACATAGTTATTCTTTCTGTGACATCAGTTGGCTCATTTGTGATTGATAAAGAGGGATCTATTTAATACAAATGTGGAAGTTTCCAAGTTTCCACCCCCAGGGCTCCCTCCCCTGGAGGCACCCTCTTGTTCTGCTCAGCTGTCATGTAATAGCAAGTGGTGCCACCTTCTGGGCCCACTTAACTGGGTCAGAGCTTCGCTTCCATTGGCTTTTCCTTAGTCAGCATTTCCCCAGTTGCTTTTGTACATTTTTCATCACCCCTGAGGCAACCTCCAGCCCCGCTGCCCGCCCTAGATGTCCTGGTTATTTCCTGAGATCTCAAATGTTTTGACTAGTGCTCTGGGTTCAAAGTTGCATATATTTTGAGTGATCTGTCTAATCCTATTCTCCCAATAAGCCTGCAGTTTCTTTGTGTGTTTTCTGCAGACTGTAGGCTTTCCAGGAACACATATATTACATTATCATAGAAACACATGTATTTAACCTCAGTAGAATTGCATACCTAATAACAGCTAAGTGTTAATGATAGTTGATTTGGTAACTTAGAAGAAAGATGAAACAATCTTATTTCACTTCCTGAAGCATATGCCATGTCTGAGACCACTTAAGAACTTCTTACTTCTAGCTGGGTAAATTGTTCTTTTCACAGAGCATAAGACCTTATATTCCTGCAGTACGTATCAGGGTTCCTTGGATGAAAGTGTTCAATACATGCTGAATAATATTCAGTAAATAGTCCTTGACTATCCCTGGGTTCAGACATTCAAGGTTCATGTGTGAAAGTCTTCCCAGATCAGTCTGGCTCCATTCATTCTAAACATGCATGAAATTCTTTACCATTATTCTTCCCAGTTCTCTACATGTGATTAAATTCTGTTTGAGTTATTGGAATCATACATCCTCAGCTGCCTTGCCCTTCTGTCCCCTTGTACTCATCTCATTAAGCCCTGGCTAACTCCAGCTCTCCTCCTACTCAGTCTGCCCCTCACCAGTGCCTAGGCTTCCCAACAGTGCAGGCACTCTCCCACTAACCTAGGAAATGATTTCTACCTGTTCTGTCCTTTAAAACTTCCAATACCTTCCACATCCACATTCTCTCAGCTAATGATGTTGCTCCCTGTTGCACTGAGAAAATAGCAGGACTCAGAAGGAAGGTTCCATAAGCTCCTGACACATTTATCTTCCTGCCTGCCTGCACCTGTGACATAGAGTCCATAGTCTTTCCTGTAACTGTTGATGAGCTGTCATGTTTCTGAGACCAGCTTCTCATGTGCTCCAGTTCCCATCCTGTCTTCTTGCCCCTCCCATGCTAAAGCCTCCCATGGTGCCCCATCTCACACAAAAAAAGCCCAATCCTCACAGCAGTTGAAAGCCCGTAGATGGTCTGGCTGCCCGCTGTCCCCCACCACTTACCCCATTCTTGCTACCTGGTCTCACCATTGGTCTTCAGACACTCGAGGAATGCTCTGGCCTCAGGACCTTTGCACTTGACAGTGTCCTACCTCAAAAGCTCTTCCCCAGATACTGGTGGGTTTTCTCTGTTCCTCTCCTAGGTCTGGTCACCTTCTCAGTGAGGCCTTCTGATCTGACATTGCACTCACACGTCACCACTACCCCCACCCCTTCCCACTTTCTTTTTCTCTTCTGTGCTCATCACCATCCAGCATACTGTCTACTTCTATTTATTGCCTACATCTCCTCCTCACACCCACAGAAGTTCCTCCAGGGATTTTTGTGTTTTCTTCACTGACACATCTGCATCCCATAGAACGGTGCTGGGTTTACAGATATACTCCAGTTCAGGCCATGTCTCTTCCTGTGTAGAGTTAAATTCTAGAGGGGGAGTAAGTGTTAGGAGGAAAGTAAAGCAGAAAGAAGTGATGGAGAGTACCTGAGCCACTCCTAGGTGGACCTAGTGATGGGGGAGGCCTCTCTGAGGAGACACCACTTAAGCAAAGACCTGGGCAGCAAGAAGAGGCCAGCTCCCCCTGCACACAGTTGGGGAGTGTCCTGGGCAAGCTGGGTGGCCATTGTTCAGAGAGCCATTGAGTAGGAGGGAAAGTTGAGGAGGAGTTGAGGTCAGAGAGGCAGGCCAGGCCACACAGCCTCACAGACCCAAGGAAGAGTCTGGAATGTATAAGTGCATTGGGAAGCCATTTGAGGGTTTTTAACCAGGGATAATATCTGGTTTTCAGAGATCATCCTGGATACTTCATGGAAACTGGAAAGGATGACAAGCAGGGTGGCCTGTTCTACAGCCCACATTAGCACAGTGGCTCCCTGGACATAAACGTGGGCCACAGTGGGTCACTAACTTTATCTGTAGGGTAAAAACACAGAAGGAAATGAGTACAAAGAAAATGCACAATTACTTAAACTATTTTAAAACACCAGACTGTTTGTGAAAGGGGGGCCACATTGGCTATATTTTCAGAGGGGAAGTGAAAAGAGAAGTCGATTGTTAGATAAAAAGGTAGGACAGCTAGCTTGCTCAGTCGATTTGCTTCAACTAGAGGTTAAGAGACTGGGAGGAGATAGCAGCTGTTTCCTGCAGCGTATCAGAAAGCCAGAGAACTTCAACCGTAATTTAGGTGAGGTAAATTGTAACGGTAAACACAGTGCACAACCTGTCTTGATTCAACGAAGATGTCAAACAAAGCCACTCTGTACGTTTGAGTTGTACGTTTGGTCTGATTTCAGACACTCCAGATACGTTCCTTAAAACAGAAACCTGTGAGCACAGAACATTAAGAAAATAACAGAGACAAAAATAAAAAATAAAAAAAAAAGAAAATAACAGAGACACACTTGTACATTACTAACATGACTAAGATGTACTCATACATAGTCTGCAACATAGAAATGGAGTCTGAAGTACTCTGTAGTACTCAAGTACTCAAGTACTCTGTAGAGTGTTGACATCATTTTGGATTGCAAATGATGTACATACAGCTTATGTTACAAAGCTTTTGGAACTGGAAATGGGATCAGACTCACTCACTAACTTCATGTGTTTGTTCATTTGCTTTAAAGCTCGGTGACACAGGAGAGCAATTCCATGTGTCAATTTTATCATGGAATCAAAGAAAATGTATATCATTTTCTTTGTATATGATGTATAGGATCATGTATATGATTCTAGGATATTCTTTTATTTAACAACTTGCAAAAGAAAAAGAAGAAATGATAGAAATCATGAAGTTCTTACTGTAACAGATTAGAAAGGGGAGGTTTTTTTCATTCTTGAATCATTCTATCCTGTATCAAACAGTATAGATATGAAAAGCGCTCTGCTTGCTCAATCACATAACTGGGATGTAGCAATATTACGTGTTAGTGTAGCTACTCTTCAGCTTGTAAATGTGACAGAAGCTGTGAAGAATAGTAAATACAATTTCTTCCTGCTAAAAGTTGCCAGCCTTCTCTTGTTTTTTTTCTTTATTTTCCAAGTTCTGTAATTGTAGACATTCATAACTACATGTGGATTAAATTTAGTTTGCAACTTCTGCCAAAAAAAATTAAAAAAAGTTTCATCACTGTGAAATTATGTGATTCAGTTTTTGTCCCTCTATCTAAAAACAAAACAAAACACAAACATATGTTTTATTTTCTCAAGAATACCTAAGCAAAAATGAAATGTGGTCAAACATCATTATTTTTTCCATCATGGAGATTAAGTCTTCTAAATTCTAACGTTGGCCGTGTTTTCTTAGGACATGTAGCTACTCCACATCAGTAATTCTCAGCAGAGGGGTTCCTGGGTGGCTCCATCAGTTAGGCATCTGACTCTTGATTTTGGCTCAGATCATGATCTCAAGATTCGTGAGTTCAAGCCCCACGCTGGGCTCTGCACTGACAGATTTCTCTCTCTCCCTTTCTTTCTGCCCCTCCCTCGCTTGTATGCACTCTCTCTCACTCTCTCTCTCTCAAAAATAAAGAAATAACCTTAAAAAATATTTACAAAAAAATACTAATAATTTTCAGTAGAGAGCAGTGGGTAGGCCTTCCACAGAAAATAAATCGTAATAAAGCCCGCTATTTGAGGATTTTGTGTTTCTGTACAACCCTCCATGCTTCATGCCTCAGGTCAGATGAATGTTTCTTTGACTTTGTGGCACTTGGACCTATCGTTTTAAATACATCAAAAGACAAACATACAGGAAAAAAGCAACCTTCCAACAAGATGTTTCTGGGCTACAGGTTTTATAGGTTTTCAAGGGAGAAAAAGTATTCTGCAGACAAACCTGGACTAAAGGTCTAATTTGAATGATCCTGTGGAGAGGATACGCACTTTTGCTGCCCTGATGTCTTATGTTTTCACTCTCAGTGTGCAACTGTTGAGAAGAAGGCATATGCTAACTTGTGGTTCCTTCGGGCCCCTCACCCAGATTTCTATCTCCACCCATACCCTGGGTTTCTGTCAGTAACTCTGCATAACAATCCACAAGATTGCGCTCTTCATCCTGTTCCCTATAGAACGTTTTGGAGATCAAATTAGGTGGAAGTAGGACAGGAGAGGCAGTTTCTCAGGGGCTCAGAACCTAACCCAAACTTTTGGGGAGGGAGAAATGTTACCAAATGTAACATTTCTCCAGTCCTTCACTTTTTTAATAGTGGTAAGTCTCATCTGTGAATAACCAGTACAGACCCTAGACAAACAGAATAGGCAGAACTTGTCTTTATCTGTTTCACACTTCTCTTTTCAAGTTAGAATAGAAATGTAAGTAAGCAAGAGTGGTACCAGGCAGTTCTGGTTAGGGATGTTTCCAGGAATTCTCTGTATAATGTGTATAGTTGGAGACACCTCAGGCTGATGGTCAGTTAGGGCAGTGTTGTCTGGAAAGGAAAAGGTAACAACATCTGCTTCCGGCATGGCAATCAGAGATAGACTCCAACTTGATTGACTCTCACTAATGCTAATTCCCATGTAATTAGGTAGGATCAGTGATCTTGGTAAAGACTAAAATAAGAACACAGGGCTTTCTAGGAGTTGTAGGAAATCTTCCCCAAACATATGTGTGTAGTAAATTGGGGCTCAGTGGGCACATTTCCGCTGTTCCTTTTGAAGACTGGCTATATAGCACCATCATAATTACTTCATGAATGAATTATCTTATATTAAATCAGAATCATGGTCTCTCTGGAGTGGGGGGGGGGGGGGGGTCGGAATATTTTATAACTTTGACAAGTTGCCTGGGAAAAATCAGTGAAATCCTGTGTCCTTATTGAAGATGAGTAAATTCTGCTCCCACCAAACCCTCCAGATTTGGAATGGGATAACTATCAATTTCACTGTGAACTCAGTGCAGTAGAATTTTTTAAAAAAATGGAATGAAAAGTAAATTTGATCATTAATTTGCCTTCATGCCTCCATAATTCATTTTGCTTAATCCACCTCTAATCTCAAAGATACTCAGCTATGACACAGTCTGTAACCCTCCCGTAAGGCCCCTCAGTGGTATTGTGTCGCTATGTACTCTTGACCTTCAGAAGAATTGTAGTTTAACCAACTTGATCTTTTCTGTATCTTAGAACTCTTGGGTTGCATGAAATAGGACTCAACTCCAGCTAAGCAAAAGAAGAATTTATTATAGACATGCTTTCAAACAAGAAATGCTTCTGGGCTCCTGGATGAACCTCAACAAGTATAGAAAGATATCAGGAGAGCAGGAAGTCAGCACTTCTTTGATCCTGTTTGTTTTCTGTCTGCTTCACCAGAATGCAGGGTCTCTGAAGGCTGGGCAAGGACTTTGTTTATTATGCGTTTTTTTTCAGTTTGGGTTTTTTTGTTTGTTTTGTTGTGTTGGCTTGTGGGTTTTTATTTTTGGTTTGTGAATAGGTTTTTCCATCTCCATATTTTTTGCACCTTAAGCAGTACTAAGCATATGAGTGAGTTCATATTGAGTGACTTTGCAGGAGACCTTCTTACTTAAATTCACAGAAATAATAACAACTTTGAAACCTTAATCTTCATGGCCTTCTCCAGTTGCTGAAATTTACTAGCTGCACTGTGGCTTTATCCTCAGCTTGTTGTCAAGGTGCACATGAATGATAACAGCACTAAATCGTTGATGGTGGATGAGCGGCAATCAGCCCGGGATGTTCTAGACAACCTTTTTGACAAAACCCACTGTGACTGCAGTGTAGACTGGTGTCTTTATGAAATATACCCAGAACTTCAAATTGGTAAGTCCCATCGTCAGTGTTAGACTGTGCTCCAAAAACCTGTGGGTTTGCTTTTTTATGGGTTTTGGTCTCTTATTAAGAAGAATTTGGTTCAAGACTATCAGGATTTCCCATAAATCACTCCCCTTATGGCAGATTCAGTGCTTGACTCTTCATTCCTTTGTGGTGAAGAGCCTCAGATTGTAACAAGTAGCCAGACCTTGGGGGATGTAAACACTATTATTGCCACCGCTGTAGTGGTTCCATAAGAAAGAGAAAGTGATAGGATGATACCTCTTACTGCATGCTTAGTAAGTTGAACATATTGTGGGAGGGCCTGGGTATCTGTCAGCTAATGTCTCTTTAGAGTTTGCGTCTTTACACTATAGTGTAACTCTGCCATACATCAATGTTCATTTCCCCTTCCACCGTCCCCACTCACACTTTGTTTAGTTGAAGAGGCTCAGCTCCAAAGAGCAAAGGACAGTTGGTAGAATTGGAGTAAAAAAAAAAAAAAAAAAAAAAAGTGAAAAAGCAATTAAAGAAATACTCTTGTTACTTCTCTTTGTTAAAATCACTCAGAACAGTTGTCTCTCTCAGGAGAGCTTGGTGGAATACAGAATTACCTGCCTTCAAAGCTTTCAGTGAATTTTTTTTTTTAATGAATGAAATGGTGTACACTGAAAGAATCTCTTGAGGTATTTTGCAACTCTCTGAGTCAAATAGAGAAATGAAAGCCTTCCTGTATGTTTAGGTTTGGTTCAGATATGCGTATGTAGTTTTTAGTGTCTTGGGGGGTGATGTTTCAGAGAACATATCACATGTCTCATAGCCTCCTTCAGAGTTGTTAAGCCAATTATTGCTTCATGGTCCTCCTTATGGATAAGATGTTTACCTCCATCTGAGACTGTTTAAAGTGAAAAGTAAAAATGCAGGTAAGAAACAAGTGCAGTGGCTGGCCATTATCACTATATTGTATGGTCGTCTGCCATGTTTTTTTGTGGAAAATAAGTTGAAGACCTGACACTGAAGAAGAAACATAATAGGGGTGTTACAATGTGACATCATGGAAGAATTAGGAATTTCTAAAAACCGATGAGAAGAATGAAGCATTGTATTTAACTCAATACTAGCTTAATTCTCTGTTGGAAACCCTAATGTCTTGGGTTGGAAAGAATGCTTTTTCTTGTTTCATCAGAAAGGGTTTTTGAAGACCATGAAAATGTTGTTGAAGTCTTATCAGACTGGACAAGAGACACAGAAAATAAAGTGCTATTTTTGGAGAAAGAGGAAAAATACGCTGTATTTAAAAACCCCCAGGTAAGATAACTTGTATATAGTTAAACCATATAAAATATGGAGGATTTTTTTTAATGTCACCTGTGTACTAACAAACATCATTCATTGTCTCACAAAATATTGCAAATATATTCCTTTAAAAAAAACACACACACACACAATCCAGGGACACCTGGGTGACTCAGTCAGTTAAGTGCCAGACGTCGGCTCAGGTTATGATCTCACAGTTTGTGGGTTCGAGCCCTGCATCAGGCTCTGTGCTGACAGCTCAGAGCCTGGAGACTGCTTTGGATTCTGTGTCTCCCTCCCTCTGTCCCCTTCTCTCTCTCTCTCTCTCTCTCTCTCTATCTCTATCTCTATCTCTATCTCTATCTCTATCTCTATCTCAAAAATAAATAAACATTAAAAAAAAAATAAAGGAATGCCTGCGTGGCTCAGTCAGTTGAGCATCTGACTTCCACTCAGGTCATGATCTCATGGTTCATGAATTCGAACCCCACATTAGACTCTCTGCTGTCAGCACAGAGGCCTCTTACATCCTGTCTCCCTCTCTCTCTTCCCCTCACCTCCCTTTCTTAAAAATAAATAAACATTAAAAAACTTAAAAAAAATTTTTTTTGTTACATTTCTTTATTTTTGAGAGGCAGAGAGACAGAGCATGAGTGGGGGAGGGGCAGAGAGAGAGGGAGACAGAATCAAAGGCAGACTCCAGGCTCCAAGCTGTCAGCACAAAGCCCGATGTGGAGCTCGAACTCATGAACCGTGAGATCATGACCTGAGCTGAAGTCGGATGCCTAACCGACTGAGCCACCCAGGCGCCCCCAAAAATTTTTTCACTTAATAAAAATACACAAACTCAACTCTTAGGTCATATGTAAACTATAATAGGCCCTTAAAGGATTCAGAAAGAATAGAAACCATTTTGTTTTTTTTAGATCCAGCATCCAAAGCATATCTGTCTGTTTATTAATCCTCTTCTTCTGTCCTTACTTCTATTTGGCTACATTAATTCAATATACCTTGATGCACTAAGGGTCATGAATGCTTCATGTTTTAAACACTCTTTTTTGTTGTTGCTAATACTTGGTGCTTATTGATGCTGGGATTACTAAAGAGGGCACCTGGAAAATGTACCATTTATTGTGATTTAATTCTATAAACAGTCTACGTAATGAAAAGCATTATTCTCCGGGGAGCCTGGGTTGCTCAGTCAGTTAAGCGTTCGACTCTTGATTTCGGCTCAGGTCATGATATCGAGCCCTGCCCTGGGCTCCGTGCTCGGTGTGGATCCTGCTTAAGAGTCTCTCATACTCCCATGTGCTCATGGTCTCTCTCTCTCTCTCTCTCTCTCTCTCTCTCAAAAAAAAAATTTTTTTTAAAGCATTGTTCTCCATATTTGAAAAAGCTTCCTTCAAGTCATGTGTACAAGGATGTCACAGAAATACAGGCCTTTTCCCACTGTGGCCTCCAGCCGACTGTAATTGCATGAGGGTCATTAAGTCTTTTTTGGAAAGTCAAAGAACATTAAACACAGACAAGATCATTGGGGACATCCAGACACCTTTATATTTTACAGGTTAAAAAAACTAAGTCCCATATCACTAGAGGCAGAAATAGCAGGATACTAGAGCAGCTTTCTTGTGAGAAAATGCTCTTTCCCCTGTACTGTGCTTTTTTCTAGAGTCTTCTCTAGGTTTTGTGGTGGTGCACTGACAAGAAAGCAATTAAATACTATTGTCTTTGACAAATATTGAACAATAAAAGTATGGTTGATGCTTGAACAACACAGTGTGGGAGGGACGTTAGGGGCACCGACCCCCTATGCAGTTGAAAATCTGTGTATAACTTTTCACTCCCCAAAAACTTAATTACTGATAGCCTGCTGTTGACTGGGAAGCCTTACCAATAACATAAACAGTCAATTAACACATATTTTGCATATTAGATGTACTATTCAGTGTGTTCTGACAATAAGCTATGGAAAAAATATTAAGGAAAAAATCATAAGGGAAAGAAAATACAGTACTGTACTATATCCCCCCCACCCCGCCAAAAAAAATCCGTATATAAATGAATCCATGCAGTTCAAACCTGAGTTGTTCAGGGATCAACTACAAAGTTTTCCAGTTGTAACTACCTTCAATGGAATGGTTTAATGCCTGTATTAGTTAGGGTACCATCTTAGCTTCTGTGACAAAGAGACTCCCTAGATCAGTGGTTGAAACCAGCTAGAAGCTTTATTCTTTCTCACGTACCAGTGCAGACATAGGTGGGTAGATTTAGTAGGAGGCTGTGCCATTCTCAACAATGGCTTCTGTCTCTGGGCCCAAGGCAGCTTTTCCACCTGGCCATTTCCCAGTTCTTAGGGAGGGAATAAAGAGCCAGGGAACTGCACAACCACACGTTTACTGGAAGGACCTGGAAATGGCACTTTTACTTCTGCTTCCATCGCATTGGCCAGAACTTAGTTACAGGGGATTTTGAGCTACACAAGAAACTGACAAGTACAGTCAATTTGAACAACGATACACATAACTAAAATCGGGAGTTGTATTCAGAGTCACCACTTTGCACAGTTCCTCCACAAAGAAGTTTTCACATTGAGTCTATAAAAATGGTGCCCAGCGCTGTGTAACATGGCTATAATATTGTATAACCAAGAGGAGAAAGAAGAGAATAAGTATAGGCGGATATCTGCAGCTTGCCATGGCATCTAATGAATCAGTGCACAAAACATAACTACATGCTGTGAATTTTTACAAAGTGCACATCCCATTGAACTACCACCCACATCAAAATATAGAGCATGAGTGATACACCAGCAGACTCGCTTATGTCCCTTTCCAGCCATTGACCCCCATTACAAGAATAATCATGATTCTGACCTCTCTGGCCTTGGTTTTTCATGCTTTTTAACTTTGTATAAAATGGAATCATATCATAGTACTCTTTGGTGTTTACCTTCATTCCTTTTGTTGCATATGGCAGAACATGGTTTGTTCTTTTTCTTTGCCCTTTGGTATTCCACTGTGCATTTGTACCAAAATAAGTTTATCTGTTGTATTACTGATGGACATTTGATTTGTTCCTAGTTTGGGGCTTTAACAAGTAATGCTGTTGACAACACTTTTGTACCTGTATTTTGTTGAACATATGGAGACTTTTTTCTTGTGTAATACATACAAGTACAATTGCTAGCTCATAGTTTCTGCACATATTTAGTTTTAGGAGATACTGCCAAGCAGTTTTTCAAAGAGATTGCATGATTTGCCTCCATTAGTATTGTATGAGAATTACCGTTATTCCAGATCCTTGCCAGCCCTTGGTGTTGCCATTTAAAAAAAATTTTTTTAGCTGTTCTATGTGGGTGTGTCGTGGTATCTCCTATGGTTTTAAGTCAAATTTTTCTGTTGCCAAAGGCTTGAGTACCTTTTCAAATGTTTATTATCGATTTTTGTGAAGTGCCTGTTCAGGTCCTCTGCCATGATTCTCAGCCTCTTACCAGAGGGGAAATGTGGCTCTCAAAATATCTCAGCATCAATTTGTGGTTCCTTTATCTCTTGGATCTTGGCCCCTTACATCCTGGTTGCCCCCATAGCTCTCCAAAACCTTCACACAGTTGTTGTTTTTTTAATCCATATTTTCAAGCTGTTCTTTTGAAGCTTTGGTCTAGCTACAAGCTACTGTATCATAGGAGGAGGCAGAAATCCTCCTGCTGAATTCTTCTGGATAATAATCTGTTCTTTAAAACCAAGTAAATAGATTCTTCTAATTTGCAATCACATTTAAATACCATAATGGAAGTGGAAACATTTTTTAAGTTGCTGATATTAAGTATTTCCATTTTCTCAGTGTTTGGT
This sequence comes from Panthera tigris, assembly GCF_018350195.1. Lineage (NCBI taxonomy): Eukaryota > Metazoa > Chordata > Mammalia > Carnivora > Felidae > Panthera > Panthera tigris. Next base: position 24,286,120 of record NC_056666.1, read on the forward strand.
TGGATAATGTATCTTCTGTTCAGTACTCCATGTGAATAGCTACTTCAGCGTGCTGACCTTAGGGCTCTTGCCTTGTTCCTGAAGTAGACTGTGACCATTCCCACATCGATGTCATGGCTCCTAAAAGGGAAGCTTTGTAATTTTGAAATACCCACAGTCCCTTTGTAAAAGCTGTATGCTGAGACCCTTTGATAGTTTTTAACAGAAACATTTTTTTTAAGTTTACACAAAAAGAATAACAAATCCTCGAGAAAAGTATTTCCAGAGTAAGTTTCTTAAAGAAATACAACCTGGAAATTCTTTTGTTTAATTGCCTTACATTTTTTCCCAAAGCAATGTCTCAAATCCGTTAATTCAAAAATCCAAATACATCCTGTATTCCATCTGGGTTGTTAATTCTTTTTCAAATGTAATTGTCAACATTTATATGTAGTAGTGAATCCCAGAACAGAGTAGTGAGAAACTGATACCTGCTTCCATTCCCTAGTCAGGACTATCTATACCTGTGGGCCTGCAGGTTTGATCATCCTGCCCAGCCGGCTTATGGTGCTGTTTCGGAACTATTTCAAGAGTTAGACACTGTGCGTGAAGAACTAGATTTAACCAGAAATTATAAAAGGAAAAGGCTGAGATTCTGAACAACTTATTTGTTCTTCTCAAAAGGTTTCAAAACATTGAATGTCTTTCCACTGTTGACTTATATGGTGAACCTTTACTGGAATGCACTCCGTTTACTTGGCTTTAGCAAATGTTGTGGAGTATCTGTTTACATGTTTAATCTGTGCTATCTGTGGAAGACACAAAAGCAAAGATACTCTTTGCCTCAGACAATTTACAGTGTAGCTGAAGAAAAAGACATGTACAAAAATAAGGACAGCATAGCTTCCAGCTTTAACATGAGAGTGGTGGAGGACAGAGACTATGGCCTGGTACAGTCTTAAGATTAAGTCCCAGCATGCAAAATGCTATTGACAGCACAAGAGAGCTTTAGTAAAGGTGTATGCTGAGAATTTTGGTTTTGTAATTACTGTATTACTTCATAATACACAAGGTTAGGAAAATGTCAGCTCAGTAGAGCAGTGAAACTAGGAACTTAGCAGTCAGGTAACCCATTCATCCTGTCCCTGAGGAAAAAATATACTCTGCACAGATGTACAGATGCAGAGGGAGTGCGTGCAGCTCAAGGCAAACCACAGATCTTGCCTGTTGACAGATACTGACTACAGAACAATCTCACCCTGATTTAGGACATGAGGGAAGAGGAAAAACCAACATTGTGTTTATGAGAAAATGCTGCAGGACCCTGACGGGAAATAGCATTTCAAAGACATTATGGACAGTATATCAATACAATTAATGAACTGCGGGATTCAGAAGAAAATTGTAGAAACTTGTTACCTTCAGTAGAAGGCAGTGAGATATGGACCAAACAAACCAGTAGAAGAGGCAACAAAGTAAGAGTAAAAGAAAAGAGAATGGGAGGGAAAAGAAGGGAAGTGGGAAATCAGAGTCGGGTCTGAAAAGCCTGGGGGTGAGGTGAAATACTAGCTTCTGTGGAGCAGATGGCGGGCAGGGAAATTTACTCAGAGAAACTTCTGTCCAAGCATTCACCTGGAGAACTTGGGGGAGTTAGCCAGGGGAACAGTAGAGGGGAAGCGAGCATTCTAGGCAGTGGGCCAGTGCAAAGTCCAAGAAGAAAGAGGGACCTGCATTTAGGTCATGGGAAAGGTTGCATGGCTGGACCGTGGAGAGGTGAGCGAGGGACAGGGAGGGACAGTGCATTCAGGTACGTTGGTGGGAAAGAAAATGGTCAAAATAGCATATTGGTAAAACAAGTCAGAAATGAATGTTTCCAGTCACCAGTTCATGCAGATTTAATTGTATGGGATTCATTTAAAATGGATTTTTAGACTGTTTGGTCAGTTTCCAGCATTCAGTTATTTTTAAAAATCCAGTTGCAACCACCAATGCCTACTTTGCCTATATAGCTGTGTTCTTTTTTTTTTTTTTTTTTAGTTTATTTATTTACTTGGGGCGGGGGGGAGCAGCAGAGGGGCAAAGAGAGAAGGAGAAAGAGAGAATCCTAAGCAGGCTCCGCCCTGTCAGTGCAGAGCCTGACACAGGGCTCGAACTCATGAACTGTGAGATCATGACCTGAGCTGAAACCAAGAGTTGGGCGCTTAACTGACTAAGCCACCCAGGCGCCCCTATTTAGCTGTATTGTGTTTTTCTTTTATATTAAACTGCACTTCCTTGACACTGTGTGATCCAACTTGGCTATCATGATTGAAGCTATTGCATGGAGTGTGCCCTATTCTTTGCAGGTACATAACCTGACATTGAGGCTTCATTCTTGCACAAAAATGATTCATGGAATTAGAGATGATGAGTAAAATGCCTTCTGCAGAAGGTTATGATATGACAGAAGGTTCTGCAACCACTGATAATAATCAGGGGTGCTGTTCATTGCATTAAGATGCTGGGGTATTGTGCTTGTTCCTGCCATCTCAGTACCTGTCAGAGCTCATAGAGGCCTGGCCCCTGGGGGACCTCATCATTCCTGGAGTAGGTCCTTGTCCTCCTGGCTGGGAGCAGTACAATGGCCAGTGGCATCAGGCTGTTGGTTTACACTCACTTCACTCATCAATACTTCCTCCAAACCCAAAACTTTAGGAGTAGGTGTCAAACAAGCAAACTCAGCTAACAATGAAATAGAGATAAAAAGAAGGAACTTTAAAAAGTCTGACAAATGGCCCAAAAGTCTTAAAGATAAAAACTTAAGAGCTACTAAATACTGAGTGCATTGGAATGAGTAAGACCTGAGAAATAAATGGGGGCAGGGCATGGATTTTGAACCAGCTTATTGTTTCTGCTATGATTTTATTCCTGATCCAGTTGTTAAATCAAATCATATGATGTAGCAAGACTTCATTTAGACTGGAGAGGAGTGGGCACAAGATGATCAAGGGACTTGTAAACAATGTTAAAGACATTGGCCTTGATCCTGAGGCTTCCAGGGAGCTGTTGAAGGGTCTTGAAGGGGTGCAGTACCATCATGGCTGCATGATGGAGGATGGATACAAAAGAAAGCAGCGTGAAAGCCACCATGTGATGGAGAGGTGGTTACAGAGCCCAGAAAAAGGAGGTGATGATGGACCCAAGGGAGTTGGAAGATATGTAGGAGGCAGAATTTTGCAGAATATGGTGATCATGAATGCTGGTATAATGAGGAGGCATAGAAGCAGACAAGGGTGACATTCTGGTTTCAGGCTAGGGAATGGGATGGATCCTGATGTCATTCACTGTGGCAGGAAGCACAAGAAGGGAAATAAGTGGGGAGAGGGACATAATGAGCTAAATTTTAAACATGCTGAGTTTCCCCCTTTCCTTCAAAAAAAAATCACATTTCACCCTCCATAAATTTAGCATGAAATTTACACATTTCTCTTGAGTATTTTCTGTCAGATGGGCAATCATAAGAGATGTGCTCCTCAGTTTTTCCTTGGGTTATTTTCCTTTTCTCATGAGATAACAGAAACCTTTTCATTACTGAGATTCCCATCTGACCTGTTCTCAGAGTGCAGAGCATTTACAGAGGGATAGAAGATTTTTGGAGAGAAACCAGGTTCTGCAAATTTATGAACCCAAAGATGCTTATTTAAAAGCAATCCCACTAGGGGTGCCTGGGTGGCTTAGTCAGTTAAGCGTCTGACTCTTGGTTTAGGTTCGGTCATGATCTGGTTCGTGAATTCAGCATCGAGCCTTCCATCAAGCTGCAGGTCTCCTGGCTGACAGTGCAGAGCCTGCTTGGGATTCTCTGTCCCCCTCTCTCTCTGCCCCTCCTCTGCTCGCTTTCTCTTTCTCTCTTAAACATTATTTAAAATGTTTTAAATAAACATTTAAGAAATAAATTTTAAAAATAAAAGGAATTCCACCAGGATGACTGGTCTGTATTTCCGGAGGTAATAACAGATCACCCCATTTATAAATGAGGAAAAGCAGAGTAGCGAATTCCCCTGGTTGCTGTTATGCCCTATTCCATTTAAAAACTACTTATTATTCTGGAGTGCCTGGGTGGCTCAGTCGGTTGAGTGTCCGACTTCGGCTCAGGTCATGATCTCGTGGCTCGAGAGTTCGAGCCCCGCGTCAGGCTCTGTGCTGGAAGCTCAGACCCTGGAGCCTGCTTCTGTCTCTGTGTCTCCGTCTCTCTCTGCCCCTAACCCACTTGCATTCTGTCTCTGTCTCTCTCAAAAATAAATAAACATTAAAAAATTTAAAAACTACTTATTCTTTTGGACAGTCATTGCTTTGTTTGGCTTCACTCCCAAGAGGCAGGAACCACATATGAGCCTAACTATTGAACCTTGGTGAGGATGCAAAACTATCAGTGGTTCTTCACAGAGCCACTGCTAAAGCCTGAGACCACTTAATCGTGAGAACAGAAAGTGCACTAACTAGATTTTTTTTCAGCGTGATTATTGAAAGGGTTTGGAGGCATCTCATGGGGTAAAAGATAGGAAGCATGACCAGGCCTCCTAGGGGCTGGCACTGGGAGTAGAAAGCTGTGGGGACCATAGCCAGGGGCATCTTGGGCCCAGCCTTCCCATGGGCCTCTATTACTCTGTCCCTCAATGAGCGGTGTCCTTCCTCTCCCTCTCAGTAGGCCCCCTTACTTTGCCTACTCATCTCCCCCACACAGCCCCTTATGGCCAACCCCAGATGGTGGCTGCCTCTATGAACGGATGTGAAACTTTTGTGGTTGCATACCCCCTGGAAGAAATTTTATAAGCTGTATACCACCTCACATATTTGTATGTTGACATCCAGAATTTTTCAACAAATTTTTCTAGTTTAAATAGATGCAAATAATGCAATGACTAGCATATTATGAATTTTGACATTTTTAAAAGTTATCCAGTGGAGTCTAAATAATTTTGTGGCAGTTTGATTTCTTTACCATGTAAGAAGCACATGACTAGCTTTTTGTTAATAGACTTTATTTCTTGGAGCAGTTTTCAATTCATGATAAAATTGAGGAAGTTCCCATATACTTTCTACACATACATAGTCTCCCCCACTATCAGTATCCCCCACCACACTAGTATATTTGTTACAATCAGCGAACCTACATTGATTGACAGGCCATTATCACCCAAGTCCATAGTTTACATGAGGGTTCACTCTTGGTGTTGTGCAATAAACCTTTTTAACATTTGGGAAATTTTACATTGTTCCTTGTTTTTCCCCTTGAACTATTCCCATTCCATTTTCTCCCCAAAGATTTCTCCTATTGTAATATATTTTTATGCCTGAAAGTCTCTGACTGAGCTCTCTCTCATATTTCTCTTCAACAAATTACATTTATAAATTGGTAAGTAATTTTTTAATTTCCTGTCATCATAAGGCACTTATGTGTTAAAAAATTACACAATTGGTTGAACAATTTAAAAACATTGAAATTAAATTGCTTGACAATTTAAAAACATTAATATTATAACAATTGATATTAATCTTAAAAAGTAAAACTCCAGGGGGAAACATCCTTAATGAGATAAATAGATGAAACCTTCTCCCCTCTGATTAGTTCCAGGATAAAAGGATGAATGTTCAGTATCAATTATATTCCTATTTTTCATTCTTATAGAAGTTGAGTACTTTTTATAGATGCAAGCAGTGAGAAACCTTGTTCACATAAATAAGTGGACAAGAATAGAAGAGCTTTGTGAGAGCAATGCCATTAAATTCTTTGAACTCCTTCCAAGTTACCTGCCACTGAGAGATCAATGATGATTCTTTTAATGCACCACCTGACATGATTAGGTGCCTTCCATTGTGTAAAAGCAAAGAGTTAGAAACCACTTGACTTCCCAAAAGATTTGTTTTGAGTTGTGAGTCTTTCTTTCCCTCTCACCACCCATGTTTCAAGTTGTCCCTTTGTTTTGAGCCTTTGAGCTCCCCACCCAGGGCAGTAAGATCCTCTGTGGTTGTGAGGTGTGCCTTTCTTTTGGGAAATGGGAAAAGGGCCTTCCACTCTCAGGCAGATCCATTTTAGAAAAGAGTATGTATGGAAGTTGAGGGTGTAGAAATCGATGCCCATCTACCCTTGGAGGGGCTTCAGTATACACTCCAAGGGGGACACAGTTGAACACAGCCTGGCCTTGAATGGTGACTCAGTCTCCCCCACAGTTAAATTAACTGTCTTCTGCTTCTGAATCTGTCACAACTGTTATCAAATAATGATTTGTGTCATTTTCATCTTCAGCTTGTTAGGAGGCTCAAGGAAGGTAGGTATTACTGAACTTGTCAGACAGTAAGGACACTTAGCTGATAATAGCCAGTGAAGTGTGTATCAGATATGTATATATACATATATATGTATATATATATGTATATATATATATACACACACACATACATATATAATATTTATATAAATATATATTTATAATATAAATATAAATTATATTTATATAAATATAATATTTGTGTATAAATATATATATACACATATATAATTTATTGTCAAATTGGTTTCCATACAACAACACCCAGTGTTCATCCCAACAGGTGCCCTCCTCAATGCCCATCACCCACTTTCCTCTCTCCCCCACCCCCCATCAACCTTCAGTTTGTTCTCAGTATTTAAGAGTCTCTTATGGTTGGCCTCCTTCCCTCTCTGTAACTTTTTTCCCCTTCCCCTCCCCCATGGTCTTCTGTTAAGTTTCTCAGGATCCATATATGAGTGAAAATATATGATATCTGCCTTTTTCTGCCTGACTTATTTCACTTAGCATAATACCCTCCAGTTCCATCCACATTGTTGCAAATAGCCAGATTTCATTCTTTCTCATTGCCAAGTAGTATTGAATTGTATATATAAACCACATCTTCTTTATCCATTCATCAGTTGATGGACATTTCGGCTCTTTCCATAATTCGGCTGTTGTTGAGAGTGCTGCTATAAACATTGGGGTACAAGTGCCCCTATGCATCAGCACTCCTGTATCCCTTGGGTAAATTCCTAGCAGTACTATTGTTGGGTCATAGGGTAGATCTATTTTTAATTTTTTGAGGAACCTCCACACTTTTTTCCAGAGTGGCTGCACCAGTTTGCATTCTCACCAATAGTGCAAGAGGGTTCCTGTTTCTCCACATCCTCTCCAGCATCTGTAGTCTCCTGATTTATTCATTTTAGCCACTCTGACCGGCATGAGGTGGTATCTCAGTGTGGTTTTGATTTGTATTTCCCTGATGAGGAGTGACGTTGAGCATCTTTTCATGTGCCTGTTGGCCATCTGGATGTCTTCGTTAGAAAAGTGTCTATTCATGTCTTCTGCCCATTTCTTCACTGGATTCTCTGTTTTTCGGGTATGGAATATGGTGAGTTCTTTATAGATTTTGGATACTAGCCCTTTATCTGATATGTCTTAATAGGAACAGACCAGGAGACTCTGGGAGCCTCCAGCAGGAGGGTCTTTCAGTCCTTGGGATCAGAGACAGCCTCCCTGAGGAACATGTTTCTCATGTTCACCAAGGGAACAGAGATGAAGGAGGGAGGCAGGAGGGGAGATTCCAAGCCATAGAGAAGAATTATAAAGACCCATAATCAGACTGTATGTCATGCTCAAGGAATAGAAAGGCACAGTGAGGCTGCCGTGGAGAGTGCTATGGGGATAGCATGCACGGGGCCAAATCCGTGGACCTGACATGCTGTGCTGAGGGTTTTCAATGACAGCTTCATAAAACGTGTTTTCTGTTCAGATTTGTTTCTACCAAACTGCCTCTCACTAGAAAGCAGTACCCTGAAGTGGCCAAGAGTGTGGCTCCTAAAGTCACACTGGTGGGATTTGAATCCTGACTCCATTGCTTGTTAGCTGTGGGTCCTTGAGCAAATTACCTAACTTCACCAAGGCTCTATTTTCTTGTCTGAAAATGAGGATAATTTGTTTTTAGAAATATGTTGTGAGAAGTAAAGGCCATCATCCACACAAAGTGTAATACATACCATGATTTTAGTTGGCTTCGTTGTAGACAGTAGTCTGAATGAGAGAAGTGATGGAGGCACGTGGGAGGACATGTCTCCAGAAGGTGTCAGTGGTGCTCTTGGATTAGGGTGATCACAGTGGGGCCAGGACAGACTTCCATCTGAGACAGTGGTACTGTATAATCTCACAAGTTTTGGGCAGGTAATCAAAGAAGTGTGCATAGGAATCTAACCTCAGGCTACCTGAAGTTGTTCAGGACAAATTAAGGAAGTAATGATTTAATCCCTAGGTTCCCCATGATGCCAGGCACTTGCTCAAGAACTACATGAGCATCCACATTGTATTGAATGCTTCTTGTATTGTATCCACATTGTATTGATGCTTCTTGAGCATCAAATGTATCCACATTGTATTGATGCTTCTTGAGCATCCACATTGTATTGAAAAACAGCCAGGGAAGGAGACTGTAGGTGAGATGCAAGGCCAGGGGCGTCTTCCGGATGTAATGGGCAGAAGAAGAAGAAGCATTTACAAGCTAGTGTGAAAATAAAAGCAGTAACCAGCATTGTTTAGGAAGTGAGGTACATGCAGAGGACAGATGCATAACCTGGGGACATTATGTTTGGCTGTGTGTCTGGAGGCATGGGGTCAGCAGCCAGTGAATACAGCTAGGATACTATGGGCTGACGAGTGGTGTTTAGCACCATATTCTAAGCACCAAGACAGAGTTGTCAGAGATGGGGGCCTGTTATAGCCTGGGGCCCAGGATGTAGAATTTAAAGGATGTAGGTTGGTGGGCAGAAAAACCCAGGTTGAGGAAGGAGAGGTGTCAGTTCTACTCATTAACAATTGTGGCCGTTCTATAGTTGAGAAAGTTTCCCAAAGCTTCAAATATCCCAGAAAATTAAGCACCTCCTCAAAGAGAAAGAGCCTAAAGAAATTGTTTTATATTTCTATTTTGTATTTCAGGTAGGCCTAATGACTAGAAGAAAAGAACAAAAAGATGAGGTGGGAGGCACTGTGGAATCCCACAGGGAATGGAAGATAGGCCTCTGGGAAAGCCCACCCCCAATATTTATGGGGCCTAGGGCAAGAGTAGATTGAAGGCCTATAGGCAATATATCGATATATATTTAAAGTTCTAAATCAAGTTAATAAACAGTTAAATGTGTTCTATCTTCCTACCTGGGTGCCTTCTTAATGACCTAAAAGTTTGGCCTTAGCATTCTTAGATTTCTTTTGAGTACTGTGCAAAAAGGTGGTGTCATGGAGGTGCTCATGACCTTCCCCTAGACTTACCCTTCCACCCACCCCATCTGTCCTGTCCCACCTGGGCCTTGCATGCATGATGTGGACACTCCAGCCCAGAGAGTAGGCTTCATACAACCCATCACTCTCCTGCAGGAGCTGCCCCTTGGCCACCTTCTGGCCTAGATGCCATACTAGCAGTGCCATCTACCCTCAGGAGGATGGGTGTAGGGCAGAGCCTCAGGGCCATTTGGGCAGGGAATTCCAAGGTTCTGAGTTTGTGGAGTATGGACTAAAATGTGGAGGTCATTGGCTCCAGGTGGCCATATCCCTTTGGCCCCATAAACTTACTGTTTATGTGAGTGGGGGAGTGGCTGAATGAGGGTCAAGGCAGGGACCCTTTAAAGTGTGGAGTCAGGGGGCACCTGGATGGATCAGTTAAGTGTCCAGCTCTTGATTTAGGCTCAGGTCATGATCTCACAGTTTGTGAGTTCAAGCCCCACATCAGGCTCTGTGCTGACTGCATGGAGCCTACTTGGGATTCTCTCTCTCTTCCTCTCTCTCTCTGTTCTCCCCCACTTGTGCTGTGTCTCTCAAAATAAATAAGTAAACCTAAAAAAAAATAAGGTGTGGAGTCAGGGCAGGGGCCCCTCTTGCCCAGGTGGTACTGCTTCTTTTGGGTAAAGTGGGTTGGGACAGTAGAACCTTACTATCTAAAAGCAACTTTATTTACCTTAGTTTCTCTGTCTGGTTGTCATTAGAAAGCCTCCTCTTCCCACTTGATTGGAATCACAGGTGGTCTGCTATTCCTAAATAAGTGCCAGATGTGCAAATGGAGGTCAGCTGTTGCCCGAAACCAAACTAGAGGTTTAGGGGTGCCGGTTCAGTTGGTTAAGCATCCAAATTTTGATATCAGCTCAGGTTGTGATCTCACGGTAATGAGATCAAGCCCCATGTTGGGCTCCATGTCTGAACATGGAGCCTGCTTGGGGTTTTCTCCCCCACTCTGTCTCTGCCCCTCCTCTGCTCCCACTCTCTCTCTCAAATAAATAAACATTTAAAAAATTAAAAAAAATAAAGACCGAAGAGAGTCTCTGGAAACAGAAAAAGATTCTTAGGAACAAGGATATTTTACATGTAGAGAATACTCACGAATATTCATTCATGGACTGAGAACTGATTGGTTTACTCTTTGTTCCAAGAAGGTGATATTACGAAGTAATGTATTTTCTCTGTTTCTTTCCTCTCCAGCTGCCCCCAAGTCTTGCATTCTCAGTTGTGAGAAAAGGGATCAAGCTGTAACTGAAAGTCTCATTTCCCATTTTAAAGTTCTTTTATTGTTCACCTCAGCTTGTCCACAGTTTCCATGAGGAACAGATAAGGAGTTAACTCTTGAGTTCCACTGCTTGCTACAGAGCAGCTCAAGTTGAGTTAGCTGACCTCACGACTGATGAAAAGTTCTGACCCAAGGACAGTGGGTCCATTCTAAGGACTACGGTCTCTCATCTCCAGCTCAGATTTACTTCGTGGGTTTTTTCCATTTTCTTTAAAACAAAAACAGTGTAAGGGTGCCTGGGTAGCTCAGTCGGTTAAGCATCTGACTCTTGATCTCAGCTCAGGTCATGATCTCATGGTTCATGAGATTGAGCCCCATGTTGGGCCCTGCACTGACAGCATGGAGCCTGCTTGGGATTCTCTCCCCTCTCCTCTGCGCCCCCCACACTCTGTCTCTCTCAAAATAAATGAACTTTTTTTTAATAAATACAATTTTTTAAAAAATAAGTAAAAAATTAAATAAAAACAGTATAGCACCATCACTTGCAAGGAAAAAAAAAGTTACTCTGAATCTGAAAAAATGAAAGGGATCTCAGAGAAAAGTCTTAGAGAAAGACAAAACTGTAGATCCTGGCCCTTTGAGATATCCTTATAAAATGAGGCCCTTCACGGTTTAGAAAGGCTCTTCTCTTACCTGTCCCTGAGGTGTTCTCCTTTTGCCACATGATGGTGAATAGCTCAGGCCGCAGTGTTTCCTCTGTTCCTTCTTCCCACTCTTACATGGTTCACCTGCCCAGGACTCTAAAGCAAGGTGTGCTTGTAGGCATCACTCTCTGCCTTTACTCTTCACTGCTCAGTTTTTTTTTTTTTATTATGGCAAAATATTCATAACATGGAATTCACCATTTTAATCATTTTTAAGGGTATAGTTCAGTGGCATTAAGTGCATCCACACTGTTGTGCCGGGTTCTCTCCTATGGTATTTAGAGCATTTTAATACTGAAAAAAAAAAATGAGAAAGAACTCTAAGTTCTGGCACTGACTGGCCTTTGGCCAATCACTTAATCCTCCTGCTTCCTTACCTGTAAAGTAGTAATAGTACCTATGTTGTGGGGTTCTTGTAAGTGAGCTCTTGGTGTCGACTTCTGGCAGGTAGTATATGTTACATATTAATGGTTAGTCATGATCTTCAAGCCAAACATGTAAAATTAAAATAGTTTCTGAATCCTAGATGATAATCACACTAATTCATGATATGCTGTCCTTTTCAAATAAGTAAAAGTATTGACAAACATATTAAAAGATAATTCGGTAAGAATTATCAAAGCAATTGTACTGGACTGATTTCCCCTATTGAAGTTGGCGAATTGCCATTTTTATGCATTCTGTTCCCAGGAAATATCCTAATTCTGCATATTTTATTTGCCTGCACTTTGCTTCCTTCCCTTCTGTCCACTACACTCTGTTCTTTTTTTTTTTTAATATTTAGTAAGTTTTCATTAAAAATTTTTTTAATGTTTATTTATTTTTGAAGGAGAGAGAGACAGAGTGTGAGTGGCGGGGGGATGGGGGAATGGAGCAGAGACAGAGGGAGACAGAATCTGAAGCAGGCTCCAGGCTCTGAACTGTCAGCACAGAGCCCGACATGGGGCTCGAACCCACAAACAGTGAGATCATGACCTGAGCCGAAGTCGGACACTCAACCGATTAAGCCACCCAGGTGCCCCAAGTTAGTTTTCATTTTAATTTCAGTATAGTTAACATACAGCATTATTTTGGGGAGCCTAGGTGGCTCAGTTGGCTAAGCATCCAGCTCTTGGTTTCGGCTCGGGTCATAATCTCACGGTTCGTGACTTCAAGCCCTGCATAGGGCTCTGTGCTAAAAGTGTGGAGCCTGCTTCAGATTCTTTGTCTCTCTCTCTCTCTTCCCATTCCCTCATCTCTCTCTAAATAAATAAATAAACTTTTTAAAAAATGTTCTATTAGTCTCGGGTGGACAATATAGTGAGTAATTGAACAATTCCATATCTTGCCCAGTGCTTCTTATGAAAAGTGCATTCCTTAATCCTCATCACCTATTTCTCTCATTCCCCCCCCCCCACCCACATCCCCTCTGGTAACCATCAGTTTGTTCTCTGTAGTTAAGAGTCTTTTGGTTTGTATCTCTCTTTTTTTCCTTTGCTTGTTTGTTTTGTTTCTTAAATTCCACACATGAGTGAAATCATACGGTATTTGTTTTTCTCTGACTGACTTATTTCACTTAGCATTGTGGTCTCTAGCTCCACCTCTTTTTTTTGTCAGTCTTTTATATATATGTATATATATATATATATAGAATATATATATACATATATATATAATTTATTGTCAAATTGGTTTCCATCTAGCTCCATCTCTGTTGTTGCAAACATCAAGATTTTATTCTTTTTTTTTTTTATTTTTTTTTCAACGTTTTTTATTTATTTTTGGGACAGAGAGAGACAGAGCATGAACGGGGGAGGGGCAGAGAGAGAGGGAGACACAGAATCAGAAACAGGCTCCAGGCTCCGAGCCATCAGCCCAGAGCCTGACGCGGGGCTCGAACTCACGGACCGCGAGATCGTGACCTGGCTGAAGTCGGACGCTTAACTGACTGCGCCACCCAGGCGCCCCAAGATTTTATTCTTTTTTATGGCTAAGTAATATTCCTGTGTGTGTGTGTGTGTGTGTGTGTGTGTGTGTGTGTGTGTTCTTTATCCATTCATCTATTGATGGACACCTGGGCTGCTTCCCTAGTTTGGCTATTGTAAATAATGCTGCAATAACCATAGGGGTGCATGCATCCTTTTGAATTAGTGTTTTTGTACTTTTGGGGTAAATACCCAGTAATGCGATTCCTGGATCATAGGGTAGTTCTATTTTTAACTTTTTGAGGAACCTCATCCTGTTTTCCAGAATAGCTGCACCAGTTTGCATTCCCACCAACAGTGCATGAGTGTTCCTTTTTCTCTACATCCTCACTAACACTTGTTGTTTCTTGTTTTGTTAATTTTGGCCATTCTGACAGATGGGAAGTTATATCTCATTGTAGTTTTAATTTGTATTTTTACAGATATTGAGCATCTTTTCCTGTGTCTGTTAGACACATTTGTGTCTAAATTCAGTCACTGTCCTCCAGAGGTATATGTTCCAGTTTTAATACATTTTTTTCATGCGTTATTTTACAAAACTCTACATTTTCACATAAAAGTCCTCAGTGTTTTAATTATGACACTGGTCACTCATAATAATCACTTTGTATATTGTACTGGTTATGTGAAGATTAATAACCCTTGGATACTCATGATTTTTTGGAAACATTCGTTTATCATTTTGTCTCAGCCCTCTCATTGATACTCAGTATTAACAAGGTATGATACATGGGTTAATACAAACCCCACTTAGAGACTATGCACCCATTCATAAATGCTTTAAAACCATGGTCTTCCCTGTCCGTTGTGAGGCTAGTTCCCTTTCCAGAAATTCCCTTTCTGCTTCTGTCTGTCCTTAGAAGTTGCCAAGCAGCAAACCCTGTGCTGTGGTTTTTAAAACTTAAAGTAGTCACTAAATTTATAAAAATCCAGATTTCAAGTTTCTCTTCATCAGCCAGAATCTCTAGTCCACAGGACGTTGGGAGGCTACATGACCTCCACAAGCACATGGGGCACGGGTTCCACCAGCAATCCAGACCCAGGCTCTTCCAGTACATTAGGGTCTCCCTGCTTCCAGCATTTGACAAGTTTTCTAGACAATGGAATTTAACAATTAAATGTTGTCATAACCTTTGCTAGTGTTTTCTATCTTATGTTTGTTTCCTCGTTGATTGTGCACAATGGGAGGAAGAGAAGGTTTTACATCCGCCTCAGTAATCAGCACTTGGTAAAGCCTCGGTAAGGCACTTGGTTGACAGATACCATATGCTGTGGTCCCCACTCTTTTTCCTATAGGTGCGTCTTCTCTCTACAGCAAGACAGTGAGTCCCTAGCATGGCGATGAACACTCACTGATTCTGATCTCTTAATATTTTCTTTAGACTTTTTACTTGGATAACAAAGGAAAAAAAGAAGGGAAGGAAACAAGTGAGAAAATGAATGCTAAGAACAAGGAATCCTTACTTGAGGTAAATGTAATTTTGCAGAGTAGAAGAAAAGAGAAGGATGTTAACTGTACCTATTTTTAAATTATTTGCTTCTTAGAACAATGGGATATTCTGAGACACACTGAAATTTCAACTTGGGGTTTTAAAATCAAATTATTACTAAATTATAGCTATTTAGATAATTAAACTGGTTATTTGAGTCAGTTGTTTAAAAGTATGGCTTTAGACTATATTTTACTTTCATGAACTTGGATTAGTGATTCTCACCTAAAACACTTAAGAATCCACGTAAAACTCGTCTCTTAACATTCCATGTTTTTCATTACTGAAGTGCTCCCCAGAAGTCAGATGTAAGGATTTCCAAACCTTGTTTACGGTGAATTCTAAGATGTTCTTTCAGTAGCCAGGTGTGGTAGGAATTGTGGGCTTTGCACTTAGGAGACCTGACACAAGGTCTGGGTCTGCCATTGAGGTTCGGATGTTATGCAGCAAGTCCAAGAACCTCAATGTCCTGGATCATACTGAATTATTACAGCGATCCAGGGCGGTAATGGAAGCACTGGGTCGATTACTGTGCAGATGTTCGTGATTATCACTACACAGGCGTGTTCCAGAAGTTTATTTGATGGTTGGTTTTTTTTGAAACTCCTAGTGAGTTTTCACATAGTAACTGTGCTAAAAATCAGGGCTCTGCTCCCAGCACATAATGCAGATGAGTGCAGAGATCTAAAGTCAACACACTTGTGAGGGTGAAGAAAACCTGTGTAGGGTTCCAGCCCAGGTTTTCTCCACCTTCAAAAATGTGTTGACCTTTTCTTTTCTTGTGAGGCTTCTTCTGAAGATTCAGATGACCTGGTGAGCTCTGGATGCATGTTCACACCTGGAGCCAGTTCGCTGACATTGATTAGCACCCTTTCTCTTATTCACCAAGACCTGGCCAGGCTCCCGCACAGGTTTCTCTCCCCATCACATTCTCACAGGCCCGTAACCAGATGGAGCAGACATCAGAACCTTCTGCCACTCACAAGGTCCTGAAAACATGTTATAAATTCCGGCTTCTGGAGCCAAGAGCACAATGGGTATTTCACACGAAGGCGTAGCAGTGGGAATAGGGACATTCTCTGCATTTAGCAGACTCCAGGTTGTGTCGAGGAAGAAAAAGCACCGGGTACCCAGCAACAAGGAGATTCAGGTTCTGAGTGTACCTAGCAGTGATGGAAACTGACAGACAGGGAAGGGGAGAGTGAAGTTTCCTGACACAGCCATTTGTTTTTAATTATCAGCTGTCTGTAACTCAGAGACAGCTTGTGCCTTGGTTTATACAGTTGCCTGAATAGTTCTTGTTCTAGGACTTCAGCGGTGCATTAAAGGCTGGATGTGAAAGAAAATACAAAGGATGTTACACTATGAAAAATCAGCACTATTCTGCTTTCTAATTTGGGCCAAATATCTGATTGAAGAGATTATTGACAAGGCAACTAATACTAGCTAAATTGGAGGAGAATATGAACAAAAATGTGTCCCAGCTCCACTATATATACATTTCCTGGCAGGGTACAAAACTAGAAGTTATTCTCCATTTATGAGATGGAGTAGAAGGGGGTTGAGAGTTACAAAAAAGAAAGCCAAAAGTAAGTTTGAGTATTTGAACTGGAATAGAATGCTTTACTTTTACTGAATTGCTTTTTAAAAGAAATTTACTAAGAATTATTTCATTATATGTAAGTTTTCACATTCGAAAATCTACACCTAGAGAATTTGCTTTGTCCTTGTCCTTTTCTGATAACCATAGTGTTAATAACTGCCTTCTTCATTCTTCAATAAGAAAACTATCCCAAGAATAAATTAACATACACACGTTTATGTGAAGGATTATATATTCTAACTTTTCTGTTTAGTGGCAGTAAAATAGTAATTATTTTTACTTATAGTAAAAGGAATAATTTTTCTATTTACCAACTTATAATAACAGAAATAGCCTTTATTTAATGCTTACTTTCACAGTATACCAAGATTGTACTCATAACCTTTCTTATGAAGTTGGAGCTATTATTACTCCATTTTTGCAAGCAAAGGAACTGAGATTTAATGACTTGCCCACGGTCACAAAAGTAAGTGGTTGAGAAGCCTTGAAGTCTACACCATGGTATCCTTCCTTTCTTTTGGCAAACAGCATGCAGTATAATTGTATGCATTCAGAGTTACAGACAAGTGACTTTTAGCTGGTTTGGCTAAAAGGCTAGTTTGCCATAGTTTGTTTAAATGTGAACAAAAATTTGTGGGTTTTTTTCACGTGTTCTCCATAATTGGAATCTCAATTTCAGGAAAGTTTCTGTGGAACATCTGTCATTGTGCCAGAACTTGAAGGAGCTCTTTATCTGAAAGAAGACGGAAAGAAATCCTGGAAAAGGCGCTATTTTCTTTTACGGGCGTCTGGAATTTATTATGTACCCAAAGGAAAGACTAAGGTCAGGAAAATAAAGTAATACGCTTTATCAAAAAATCATTTCATGAAAATGAAACTGAAGAAATTCTCAGACAGTAATTTAAATACACTCCTTTGTTCTGAGATTTGTGTTCCTACAGTGTTTATATAAATGCATATCCTATTCTGACAGAATTACAGAAGTTCTTTTGAATTTTTCCATAGCTTTCTCCTGAAGGCAAAGAATTTTATCTGTTTTAAAGTCAGGTTTCAAAAATTATAGCAGAAGCACTTTTCTAGAGAGTAATTTGCTACTTTACATACCTATTTCTGAAGACGTTTTCCTCCTGTATTTACTCTCTTGTTCTATAGTCTATATATAAACTTCTATCTGGAATCATAGAGGTATAAGCATTGACAGATCTACATCAAGATTGTAGCCCTTATTCCCTGAGCATTTAAATTGTTCTCTGAGGTGTGCTATATGCTTTTCCCTGCCTGTTTTAAGAGAGGATCTTAGCTATCGTTTAACTTCTACTTGGTGATTCAGGATTATTGCCTCAGAAGTACAAGCATATCATAAATTCCTCATCTTTGAAATGAATTTAGACTCTCATTATGACCATTAGCTTTTCCTGAGACTTTTTTTTTAGAGGCTTGGGGCATTTCCATCTTTTGTTCACCATTAAAAAGCTTTAGGATACTTCTCAGCTCTCTATAGCTGGGGTATGCTGAAGCATTTTGCCTTCACTGCCAAATCCAGGGCACCACCCAATGGCATATGTACAAACTGCAGGTTTCTAATAAGGCTTGACCCACATTCCCAAGCAGGTGAAGTCATGGGAAATATCCAGATCTGCTCCTCTAGTTAGAAGACTCTCTTATCTCTGTGGGAATGCAGGAGAGGCATTATGGGTAATGCCTGGTGGAGGGCAGCTACTGGGCCTACTTAGTGTCAGTCTTAGAGAACTGATACCTTCCCATTTATGCCACCTTCATTCTGGCCCCACACTGGGATGTAATAGCTGACACAGAAATTATTTTGGAAGTGCTATACATGTAAATTAGATGTATAAATAAACCTATCACAACACATTGGCTTTGGGCAAGAGTACTTTCTCTCACTGCTACCATTAACCTCGGAATGGAGGAAGGAGCTAAGGAATGAAGAGAAAGAATAAGTAGAATTTTTGGAAATGAAGAGGCAAAACTGTATTCATTCTTTTTTTTTTAATTTTTTTTAAATTTTTTTATTTTAAAGAGAGAGAGCACAATTTGGGGAGAGGGACAGAGGGAGAGAGAGAGAATCTTAAGCAGGCTCCATGCTCAGCACGGAGTCTGATACAGGGCTCTATCTCACGACCCTGGGATCATGACCTGAGTCAAAATCAAGAGTCAGCAACCAACCTGAGCAACCAACCACCCAGGTGACCCAAACTGTCTTTATTCACTCTTGACATGATTGTCTACCAGACAATATAAGACACTCAACTGAAAAACTATTAAGACCAAGTAAATTTACCAAACAAGAAATTATTTTCTTTTGTACAGATAATATGCTAATTAAAATATAATGAATTATTTAATGCATAGTAGAAACAAAAAATACAAAATACCTAACAATAAACTCAACAGGAAATGTTCAAGACCTATATGGCATAAAATACAAAATTTAATAAAGGAACTAAAATAGAACTAAATACATAGAAATGTACCATGTTGCTAGATGAAAAGATATGAATCTCCCCCAAAAACTTTCTATATATTAAATCCCAAGAAAAATTTCAATAGGATTTTTTTACTTGAAGTTCACAGACTGATTCTAAAATTCATCAGAAAGAGATACTGTTCCAAAAAAAAAAATGTGAAGAACATTGAGGTAGAACCCCTCCTCCCAGATGTCAAAACATTAGATGAAAACTATAGCACAAGTAGAGAAAACAGATCAACACTGAGATCTGATAATATAAGGGAAATTGAAGTGAGAATTTTATAGCAATGGGGAAAGAATGTGGTATTTAATAAATAGCAGTGAAATAATTGTATCACCATTGGGAGAAAGTAGTTTCCTACCTCATACCATGTTCCAAATTAAATCCTAGGTTAATTAAATCTATTTAGAAAAAATTTTTAAATCTTCTTTTATCTATATTTTCTTTTAAATTTTCTTCTAAAAAACATGGGTTAATATTTTCATAATTCAGGGTTGGGGAAACCTTCAGCAAGACTAGAAGCTCAAAATTATAAAGGAGAAAATTTGACAGTGTAAGATTTTTTTTTAAATTCTTTATAGCCAAAGATACCAAAGAAGAAGTTAAAGACTAGTTCTGGAGTCAAAGAGTACACTTCAGCATGTATAACCAAATATGATTATCCACAAAATATAAAGACCTCAACAAATCAATAAGAAAAAGACAAATGTACTCACAGAAAGATGGCAATGGCTATTAAGTGAGAATTTACAGAAAAAGAAATATCAGTAGCCAGTGAATAATTAAAAAGTTGCTCTGTCTTACTAATCAGGGAAATGTAAATTAAAAAGTGAAATATTTCTTCCTGTGGGATTGATAAAATTAACAATATTGATAATATCCAAATTTTAGCAGGAGTAAGAAAAGTGGGCACAGTCGTGCTCTGGAGGTGAAAATATAAATGAGTGCAGCCATATTGGGGAACAATTTAACATCTATTCAAATATAAAGGGGAATACCCCTTGAAATGGCAGCTGCACATTTAGCAATCTGTCCCATGGAAATATTTGCTCAGATGCACAGTATTTTTTGAAAGAGCAAAATATTGCAATAACCTCTAGTCATTTTTGGTAGAATGGCTAAGTAAATCATTGCACCTATTCAGTGAGATGCTGTGCAGCCATTACATGACTGTGATGTATCTATCCATTCATATATGTCTTGACATATAGAAAGACCTCATGTTAAGAAAACAAATTCATGGAACAGTATTTATAGTAAAATTTCATTCATATTTTTCAATTTGTGGATGTGTATGTATGTAAGTGGGTGTGTCTGCACATACATATGTATATAAATGTTCACCCAGAAGAATTTGGAAGAATACTTCCAAACTATTAACAATGGTACTTCCAGAGAAAAGAGTGTGGAGGAAGATTTTCATTTTATTATATATACGTCTAATACATTATTTTTAAAAATTATGATGAATATATTTTATATTTTTAATAAAAAAACAGGACTTTGAAAAGCCAGAAGAAAATACCTTGCAAGAAAAAAAACCGTGCAACCATATATAAAGGACTAATTGTGCACTGAGGTGTAGCAATTCTGCCCTCTATTCTTTATTCACTAACCTGGTAAAGAACTATGGAATGTGAAGGTAAAAAGACAATAATAGAGCGAATTTGTAATGGAAGTATAACCAAATATGTAGATTAGAGGTTGCAGTCCTCACAACACATATTATACATGGAGGAGAGGTTTCTGTTTCCATAGCAACACCGCCAGCACTAACGAGAAAGCATGAAAGGAATCCTTTTTCTCAGGGAGAAGTGCATGAAGTATGTGCTAATTTACTGAGCATCAAATTTACCTCTTATTGTTTATCCTGAAGAGGGCTTTTTCTTTTTTAATGCTCAATCATGAAATCCATCACTGACTTAGAATGGCAAAAGCCAAAATGAAATTTCCGACTAGACGGTCAGTCTCCTTGTCTTGACTGCATCAATAACAATGACTCAAGGTCAGTCCGTCAGATCTGCTGCTGAGAGTCCACACGCAGGTGCTAGAACAGCGGTATAATCTTTCGCTCCATTTCTGGGTTTGTGGAACACTGTTTCGTCTTGGGTGTGCTCATGTACCTCTTAAAACGCAGTCTTGACTTTTAGAAGACTTATACGTGATAGATGCTTAAACAAGTTGCCGAAATTCAATATTTTTCTGCTAAAATGTAATCCTTAGTTGTGCCATCAAGGACGACCTTGAAAATTTATTAGCTGTCAACTCAGTTAAAGTGATTTTTTTTCTCTTCTCTTTCAGACATCTCGAGATCTGGCATGCTTTATACAGTTTGAAAATGTCAACATTTACTATGGGATTCAGTGTAAAATGAAATACAAAGCACCGACTGACCACTGCTTTGTTTTAAAGGTGTGTTGTACGAAGTCCTTGATTTAGATTTGTGAACAAGTTGAGTTAATATTTCCTTTTAAGGAAAAAAGCGTTAAGTGTCCCATAATTAACCACAACTGTATCATAATAATTTTTTTGAAATAGGAAAAGTGGAAGCATTTCTACCCTGAATTCCTGTTTCTGATTCTAAAACTTTAAAATGAATCTGTCCAGGCTTCTTCATCACTTCTTAGAGCTAGGATTTAGGGTCAACATTCTTTTAGTTCTGCACCTTCCTTTCCTTAGTCTACTCAAGAGCCGTGTCACATTTGGGGCTCATACAACTGGGCTAAATCACTCACTTCTGGTTCTTGAGTCTGCTTTTTGCTAACTGTGTCAGCTCCTGCAGTCACAGAAGATTTTAGTAGCTTTTCCCTGCTTTCCACTCAACTTCGTCTTCTACCTTGTCCCCAGACATTGTCTACACTCTTCTCAAAGGGTCTCTCATCTACGAACTTCTCAGCATACCTTGCCTTCTACTTGCAGAAGACAGAAAAGAGAAGGATTGAGTTGCCCTGGTTTACTTCATATTTACTTCTGAACTTATCTAATGGAGTAATCATCCTCACAACTCTGCGCCTCAGAGGAAAAGGCTCCCTCCTCCAAGGCCAGTCCCTCTCCAGCATTAGCCCTTCCCTGGGACCGTACCATCGGTGACTCCGTTTTGCTTCAGCATCTTCAACCTCTCTCCAGAGAATTCTTCTCTTGGGCTACAACGCGTTCAAATATTCCTTGGTTTGGGAGGTTCCAAGTTACTTCCCTCAGTTTGATCCACCCCATTCCTTTAAGCAACGCCTGCTTCTGTCTTCCCTTTAACTCAGACTTCTTGGGAAAGCAATATGTCCTCCATGTCCTCAACTTTCATTCTGTCAGTAAAACTCATTCATTCCAAAATATTTCTCTCCAGCCAACTGCTTTCTGAGAGGTTGGGATATAATGAACAAAACAAAGAACTTCTCTGTGGAGCTTGCACTCTGCAGGCTTCTCCTCCCTCCTGTGCTGTAACTGTTACTAAAGTGTCCAGTGAGGTGTGCATCAGTTAAGTCTGCACTCTTGATTTCATCTCAGGTCATGATCTCATGGTTATGAGATCAAGCCCCAAATTGGGCTCAGCATTGACATCTTGGGATTCTCTCTCTCCCTCTCTCTCCCTGCCCCTCCTCCCCTCAAAATAAATTAAAAAAAAAAAACTTTTTAAAAAGTTTCCAATGAACAGTCAGCAGTTTCAGTCCTCAGGCTTCTGGTCCTCCTGGCATCTTTGCATTGGTGATAACTGCCTCATTTTCTAGCCCTCTGCCTAGCCCCCTCTGTTCATCTGCTCCTCCATTTCTGTGGGTTCCTCCTCTTTCCACACATTCTGGGATGTGCTCCTGGGTTCTGTATTCTGTTCTCACCAGACTCGTGCTCTCTCTGAGAAGTCATAGTCACAGCCACAGCTCCAGCTGTCATCTGTATGCTAATAATTCCCAGTCTATAGCTGACAGTCTCACCTTCTCTCCCAGCCCCACCCTTGAGGTAACTGCACTGAGGGCACTTCAACCATAACCTGTCAGATGGTGATTCAACCCTCCCTCCACCCTCATAAACTCCTTCCTGCAGTCCCTATCAAGATGAATGATACCATCACCTGCTGTATTAGTTTTGGGGCGGGGGGGGGGGGGTGGGGAGGATGGGCTGCCATGACAAAGTGCCACAAACTGGTTGACTTAAAATAATGGAAACTTAAGCTCTCACGGTTCAGGAATCCAGAAGTTTAAAATCAAGCTGTCAGGAGGGTCGGTTCCTTTTGGAGGGCTCTGAGGGGAAATGTGTTCCATGCCTCTCTCCTAGCTTCTGACAATTTCCAGCAGTCTTTGGCACTCCTTCCTGGGCTTGTAGCTGCATAATGCCAATCTCTGCCTCTATATCACATGGCCCTCCTCTCTGTATGTGTTTGTGTTTCTTCTCTTCCTACAGGGACACCAGTCATATTGGATTAGGGCCCACCCTAACCAAGCATGACCCCATCCTAACTTGATTACATCTACAAAGAACCTATTTACAAATAAGGTCATAATCACAGGTATCAGCAGTTAGGACTGCAGCATATCTTTGCAGGGGACACAATTAAACCCATAATACCCATCTGCTTTTCCAAGCTAGAAATAGAGAAATCTTCCTAAAAGTCCCTCCTGTTCCCTTTCTTGTCCAATCCATCATCACACTCTGATTTTCCATCTGAGACGTCTCTCATCTAGCCCTCTCTGTCTGTCCTTCCTTGTCACTCCAGGCCCGTCTTCCACACGGCTGCCAGTTGCTGCCTGTATCACTCTGCTCTTTTAAAATGTCTGATACCTAGAGGACAATGTCCAGATCCAAGTTTGACATGAGCCCTTGACTCTGGCTCTCTCGAGCTGATTTTCTGTCTCTTCTTTCCATGGATCCCAGACGTTAGCCACACAGAATTTCTAGATGTTCCTCAGATGTGTTACAGTACTCTATAGCTTCTTCCAATGAGCCTTTCTCATTTTCTGTTTTCAAACTTTTACTATGAAACTCACCATGTCATAGGGTAATCATAGATTTCTTTACATATGTCTCCCCCACAACACCCCCAGCCACCACTTCCTAATTATGGTGTGAGCCTCTTATCTATATTAATGAGGAACATATTCCTAAGCACCCAGAGGTATTTGGTGAATGTGTAGGTGCTTTGCTCTTAGTTCACCCACTCCCTTTGGTCTTGGACAAATGACTTACCCTCTCTGGCATAGT
This sequence comes from Panthera tigris, assembly GCF_018350195.1. Taxonomy (NCBI): domain Eukaryota; kingdom Metazoa; phylum Chordata; class Mammalia; order Carnivora; family Felidae; genus Panthera; species Panthera tigris. The sequence continues at coordinate 24,310,069 of NC_056666.1, forward strand.
TTTCTTGTTTATAACACATAGTTACTTCACTTTAGAGGATCTGTAAGATCCCTCTTAACAGTAATGTTCTGCAATTGCCCTGACCTTTGTGTGCCTTTCAGCATGTCCTACAAGAGCTTCTCTCTGTTTATGGTCAGGAATAATCAAACCAGTTGCACAAGAGTCTGGCCAGGGGTACTGAACCAGCATTTTTTCCTTAAACCCCTTTATAAATAATTTTTCAGCAAAAGGCTCAGTTAAGGAGTAAACCCTTTGGCAGGGTCCTAAGCCATGACTGGAAAACAAGCACAGTTACTTGCTATAGGATGTCCTGAGAGCCAGAAAGGAGCCTCGTGCCCACTAGATTAGCTCATCTTAGAATCATAAAATTTAAGGATTTCAAGAGGCCTTTGAGGTCATCGGATGCTGTCTCCTGTATACATTTGTAGTACGTGTAGTGTAAGGAGGTCAATGAGAATGTTGGAGAGAATGAACCAAGTTCTGTACACCTGTCTCATCACCATAGGAGGAGCCATTGTTGGAACTCAAGTTCAAGAGTTCTTGCCTCTTTCTTATGCTCAAAAGCCGTTATGTTGAATGGCTTTTACTCTATTTGGATTTTACTCTGTTTGGATAAATAACATACTTAAGAATTATTTATTGTGCTGTTTAAGTGGATACCTCTACCCAGACAGCTGATTTGTGCATTTGACTGCAAGCATACATGATGTAAAGTCTGCTCTTGGGAACCTGGCTCTCACATGCCAGGAACCAAAAAATAAATGAAAAATATTTTAATACACCAAAAGCCAAGGTAACATTGTCAACTTTTTAAATGTGTCAGAAATAAAATAACAGCTGCTTTCTAAGAAAAATTATAAACAGCAAACTGCCGAAGACACCCATGTTTGCCCCTCTTAAATGACCGTCAATAAGAATACTGTTATGGGGTGCCTGGGTGGCTCAGTCGGTTAAGCGTCCGACTTTGGCTCAGGTCATGATCTTGAGTTCGTGAGTTCAAGCCCCATGTTGGACTCTGTGCTGACAGCTCAGAGCCTGGAGCCTGCTTCACATTCTGTGTCTCCCTCTCTCTGCCCTTCCCCCGCTCACACTTTGTCTCTCTCTCAAAAATAAACATTTAAAAACAATTTTTTAAAAAAGAACACTGTTATAAGTTAAGGGGCTTTGTTTCTGGTGCTGGAAGACAAGGACTGTGGTTTGGTTTTGTGAATTTTATGGCTGGAGAGAGTGCTGCAGGCATTTGTGGAATGTCACATTCCATATAGGGACTAAGTCCTCAGCTTAGTGTACTTATCATCAGTGTGACCTTCCAGTTAATTAATGTAACAAATCCGTTTTTGCTGTTGGGCCACATTATCCGCGTTGATACTTTCAATTTAAGGGCCTCCAACGGGAACGATCATTGGGGTAACATTTGTAAAGCTAAAATCTAACAGTTATATTAATGAGGAAGCACTGAACCCCAATAACGAAGAAATGCGCAGCAGCCATACAAAGTGCATGCTGCCATCTGCTGCCAGAATGGAGAACTACAGGCATCATTGGGCAGCCTAGTGTCTGTCACCCCCGGAAAACCTAGGATGATTTTTCGTGATACAGATGCAGATTCTGAGGGCTGAAAGACCTAAACCAAGGGAATGGTCCATTTAAAGATAAAAGTATAAAGGTGGACATTCCTCAACTGGGTCAAAGGGCCAAAAGAAGGAATTCTTTACAATTTCTGATTTTTTTGTGTGTGTGGTATCTTTAAAGTTTGGAATTTTGACCTAATAGCTTAATATAAATACAGAAATTCTAGGCAGTAGGACAAGAGACCCACAAGGTTCTAGTGTACCATGGGGTAAAATATATAGTAACTTCTCTGGGCCTCAGTTTTCCCATTTGTAAAACCAAAACTTACTAAGCTCTCATCAAGCTCCTAAGAGTCTGTATGGGTCTTGTTATCCCTTCTGGGCAATAACAGCAATGAGTTGTTAGATCAGCAGGGTGACTGGTCCAGATGTTGCTTCTCAGATTCACACTGAAGTTAAAGGCACGGAGTCGCTGGCTTACATCAGCTTTAAAAACAGCCATTTCCTTGAAGGTCAGTGATGAAGCTGGAAGCAAAAGTGAAAGGGAGTAGTCTGTGCAATACCCTTAGAGAGGAACTGGTCAGCTCCACTCCTTTCCCGCACTGAGGATGGCTTCCCACTCTGTCAGCACTCCATTTCATGTGCACCACCACTACCTGTCCTAGCAGGATTAACAAGCTCCTCTGAGAGATGGAGGCAGAAGAGTTGGTCTCACACACACACACACACACACACACACACACACACACACACACATGCATGCACACATGACGGCTATGTTTGTAATTATTTTTCTCTATAATAAAACTTATTAAAAATGATAAAGGCCCATGAAAATTCACATGGCACAAATCTTAAAATCTAGATTTGGTTGCCTGCCCCTCACCTTGTACCCATGACACTTCTGGCTGAACAGGAAATCTTGCTTTTGTTCATTATTTCCTTCAACAGTTATTTCCACCTCTAAACCAGAATACTGACCACATGCCAGGCCATTGCTAAGCACTGGGGGTCTTCAGCAGTGAACGGCAGACATGGTCCCCACCCTCACAGAGCACACAGTCTATCAGAGACAGACACACACAACAGAAATTACAGAGGCAACAAGGATTAAGGAAGAGGGGCCCAGGTGATCTGGTGACCAGAGACCAGTGTCTCTCTCCCCTCTTCATGCCTGCCAGTGTCACTGCTGTCTCTGACCATGAGCTCCTGGAGGGCTTGGACCCTAGTGCAACACCCCAAGACATTGCCACTTGAGAATAGATAGAATATTCCTTCCCTGGGACACCCATCCAGAGGCCAAGATGGCCAGTATGAGTAGGAGATGACAGTTAAGAAAAGGTGAAACCCTGAATTCTGATAGGGGAGATATCCCTAAATATCCCTAGGACTGGTTGGGAGTCACAAAGCATTAATTCTGGGACTTAAGAATTGCATCAGGGAAGTTCCTTTATTTGATAAATGGAGAAACGATTCGGATTTCTTGTGGGAAAGGAGACGTGGTATATGCAAAGGCTTTTAAAAGCTAAAAAAAAAAAAGGAGAAATTAAAATTATTATGGATAATACAGTAAGAGGTGCTTATGATAAATCATGTCACAAATCTCTTAAATCCTTTCAAAATTTAGCCCATTCTAAAAATACCCCTATTTCTAATCCTGAAATTGCTGCCAGTAGCAATTTGCCACCACATCAGGAAATTAACATTGTTACAGTCTTAAATTTTTTTTGAAAAGTGCTAATAGTTTATAAATGGTCTTTGAAATTACTTTTTTCTAGCATCCCCAAATTCAGAAGGAGTCCCAGTATATCAAATATCTCTGCTGTGACGATGCAAGAACCCTAAACCAGTGGGTCATGGGAATAAGGATTGCCAAGGTGAGAGAGCATTTGGGCTCACCCTATCTTGAATTGCATACCAGCATCCTGACCTGGGTGGGTCCAGTCTCCGTGCTGCTGAGAAACAGCTGACCCATTCTCCGTGAATCAGAGCTGAAGATACTATCTCATTTATTTGCCCATTGGGGGTTTTTTTAATAGCGGGGAGTGATAGAAACACGGACCTCTCCAATGACCTGAGAATCAGGGTTTACTCTCCCTTGAGACTTCTCAGACCTTCATTTACTCTTGGAGAGCTTTGCATGTGTCGTGTGTAATTAAGAAACACGATGTGGAAACTGGTAGATTTATATGAAGACTCATGTACTCAAAATCGGGTGGCGAAAGCTCTCCTCTAATGTCTGGATATGAAAGTATTAACTGACTCTGCCAATCTGGAAAATTACTTAACATGTGAAAAATAAACGATTTGTGGATGTTTTGTTGGAATCCTTACACTAAAAAAACAACTCCAGAAAAGAGTAGCTACAAAGTACTTTTTTTTTGTCTCAGTACGTATATTGCAATCAAGTGCAGAATCTGGGATAAATGGATTCCTCTCTTGCTTCTTTTGTGTTCTCTCCCCAGTACGGGAAGACTCTCTATGATAACTATCAGCGGGCTCTGGAGAGGGCCGGGCTCGCCTCTCGGACGAACCTGAGTACTGTCGGTGCAGTTCCACCACCCCCGCCTGCTACAGGTACCGTGCAGGGAAGAAATTCTCACACCTGTTCAGAGCTCAGAGCTCATGTTCAAACTTACACAACACATTTTGTAAAAACAGAACTTTGTTGGCACTGTGTACGTTTCCCTTCTGATGGTCAGGCTCAAGATTTCCACACACCTGGATCTATTTCTTCAGAAGTGATTCTTAAGCAAAGCTTCTATCACTTTTCTCATGATATGCTCATGGATAGGATGGCGATCACCAGTGTAGGGTGAGCTGGTCGAGTACTGTGTCTCATCAGAGTATAAAGGTTATATTTGTCCAAAGCCACTAGCACCCAGCAGACAGCCCACCCAAAGGACGAGATCATTCCCGGGTGTTTCGGCTCAGTGATATCATGGCCAGAGCCTTGTACCCAATCCTGGATATCACATTCTATAATAACATAACAGCTTCTTGCGTATATTTTTAAGGAGGACAGAACACTGAGAGATGAAGAGGGTACAATGCATTGCTTTACATATAATCGCTCTGATTCTTACAACAGCCCTGCAAAGTATAGATTATCATCTGCGCTCCTCAGCTGAGGAAACTGAAGCTGGGAGAAGCATGTACCCAGCATCTTGTCAGTGGCTGAGCTACAATTCACACACATTGTCTTTATGATAACTAATGGTTGAAAGAACTGGCACTATTTACAGCAGAAAAGTTCTGGTCATTGTTTTTCAGTGTTAAAGAACAGTCCTAACATAAGGCTAGTATGTGTATTCTTTGCTGCTCAAAGGGTAAAAGCAGCTTAAAAGTGTGGAAGGTGCAATAAGGTAGATTTAACCCAACATTTAAAAATATTTCCATTAGATGTGTCCAGCCTGGCTGCTCTGTGAACAATGAGTTTCCGGAAGTGTCTATGCTGAATAAAACTGTTTTCTGTAGAGCACTTACCACAATGTGTAATCATTTTATATATCCATTAACTCATTTGGTGCCTGTTTTCTCTACCAGACTCTTAAGTCTTGAAAGGACAAAGGACCATTTCACCATGTTGCACACATTGTGTTCCCAGAGCTTAAAAGCCTGGCACATAGTAAATGTTTATTGAGTTACTAAACAAAGGGTTGCTGAGGTTGGTTGAGAGTTGGGTTTCCTAATTCTGTTAGTCTTCAGCTTGAGAGTGAAACACCACTTAAAAGTTCTTGGCTGTCAAGCTTCCCCTTTCACTCTTTGGGGTGAGGCATGCTGAAACCATCTAGGGCATCTGTCCCAGGGTCATTGGTTTCCTTTCCAGTAAAGACTCCTGGGCTCTGTGGGAGGCATATCTGGCTCACTCCCATGGGTGGAGGCCCGTAGGTACCTTTAGGATGGGGGCTGGTCACCAAAAAGAGGAAGCAAGTGATTCCACCACAGAGCTTTGGATATCACCCACAACTGGACACTTAATACTGCCTATTGATCTCACTGTGTTTCTGTAGACTGGCAGTCTTCAGCCAGGGATGACTTTGACCACTGGGAAACATTTGACAATGTCTAGAAACATTTTTGGTTGTCACACCTTGGGGGAAATGCCAGTGACATCTAATGGGTAGAGGCTAGGAATGCTGCCTCCTACAATGCATAGGATAGGCCCCCACACAACAAAAAATTTTCCAGTCCCAAATGTCAATAATGTTGAGCAAACCTGTTCCAGTCAATGTAATCTCCTAGTTTCTCATTGTTTTGGATGTTCTTCACTCTCCTCAGATTTCCAACCCCAAAATCTTTCACTCTCAGCAAAGGAACCATCAAATGGGAACTCCTTTGACTCCCCACCACTAAAACCAACAACTTACCTGCGTCTGCACCCATCCTAGTTGCATCCATTCTGTTACATCCTAACAAGGGCCATTCCTTCCATGCATGCCCTGGTCCCTATTCCAACACCAGCTGATGTTTTGCAGTACTCTGACACCCACCAATGGAGTTAGCTCAGACCAAGGGCACTGTCCCCAACAAAGCTGCCTTTCTTCCTATGTCATCCACACATCTGACCTCCTGGCTACAATTTCAGGGGTTCCCACTAGTTCTGGTTGATTAGAATGACTCACAGAACTCAGAAAAGTGCTATCCTTATTATTACAATTTTATCATAAGGGACACATATCAGGACCAGCCAAATGAAGAGACACATGCATAGTGCAAGGTCTAGGAGGGTCCTGGCTGCAGAACTTCTTTGTCCTCTTATTGACCACATGATTGATTTCAGTCCCCTCCCCAGAGGTTCGATTAGCCCAAAGCCCCAACCCTCTAATCACTTGGTTCATCTTTCTGATAACCAGCCCACATCCCAACCCATCTTGTTAGCATAAACTCAGATGTGATCCTAGGGGTTCACTGAATAGCAAAGATATCCCAGTCACTTTGGAAATACCAAAAGTTTTAGAAGTTCTGTGCCGGGAATTCAGGACAAAGCCTCGACAGATACTTTATTATACCATCCTCTTCTGCATTCTCTTCTGCTCTACTGAGTCCTTATCATTGTTCCCTTCTCCAAACAAACAAGTAAGTTTTAAAACCCTCCTATGACTCCACACCTCCCTCCAGCTATTGCCCCACCCGACAACCAAACTGTTTTAAAGGGTAGACTACATTTGCTGCCTCCACTTCTCTACCCTCACTGACTCTGCCACCAATTTCAGTCAAGCTTCTGCCTCTAATGCCTTAAGGAGAATGCTCTTGCTAATCCCACCAGTGGCCTCTAGGCTGCTAAATGCAACTATTATAAACCCCTGTTCTTCTCTGACCTTTCAGCAGCATCAACACAATCCTCCTTGAAACAGTCTCCTCTATTGGCTTTCAAGATAGTACACATTTGGGGCACCTGGGTGGCTCAGTCGGTTATTGTCCGACCTCAGCTCAGGTCATGATCTCAGAGTTGGTGAGTTCGAGCCCCACATCAGGCTCTCTGCTGTCAGCTCAGAACCCACTTCGGATCCTCTGTCTTCCTCTCTCCCTCTCTCTCTCTCTCTCTCTCTCTCTCTCTCTCTCTGTCCCTCCCCAACTCATGCACACGTGCATTCTCTCTCAAAATAAATAAACTTAAAAAAAAAAAAGATAGCACATGCTCCAGACCTCTCATCATACCCCCAACTGCTATGGTCACTCTTTTCTAACCTCCTCTACTAACTCTTCTACCCCACCTTAAATTGCCCACAGCCTCGTCAATCAATCCTAACCCTTTTCTCATTGACAGTCCCTCTAAGTGGTCTAAATCCACTCCTGGCACCATCTATGTGCTGATCACCCACAAATATATAAATCGAACCCAGACTTCTCTGCTGACCTGCAAAACCATGTATCCAGCTGTCTGCTCAGTGGCTTCACTTGGATACATCAGACTCGATGTCTGTAAAACTGACTCCTCATCTTACTCTCCAGACTTGCTCCCCCACTGTTGTTCTCAGTTTTTGTAAATAATACCATCGTCTGCCCAATTGCTCATGCAGGACACATGAAGAAAAGCTCACTCATGCCCAAATCCAATCACCTCCAATTCCTATTGATTCTACCCTCTAAATATTGGTCAAATCTGTCCAGATCTGTTCATCTCCATTGTCATCAAATCCCAACTTCCATGATCTTTCACTTGGCCTCCTCTGGCGGTGCTCCACCTCAACTCCCTGCATTTGCAGACTTTTCTCTCTCCTTGACTCACCTTTTTAAATGTAAATATGATTTCTCCCCTGTGGGTAGCCTTTCAGAAGCTTCCCACTGCTCTTAGATAAAGTCCCAAATCCTTAGCAAGCCAACTAAGCCTGTATAATGTGAGCCTTGCCCAGCTCTCCTGCCTCTTTCTCCACGCGTGTCTTCCTGTTCCTGTCACATGGGCCAGTTGTTCTTCCTAGTTCTTCAAAGGCTCAAGCACCATCTTTTCTTAGGGAATTCACAGATGTTATTACCTCTGTTTGTGATGGTTTTTTCTTTCATGTAGCTAATTCCTTCCTATCCTTGGGTCTACAATGAATTGTCCTTTATAAGCCAGTCATAATTAATAATCTTTGTGATTATTAGTTTAGTATCTGTTCTCCTAGATACTGAAAGAAATCATGAAGTGTTTCTGCTATGATTTTCCCAACTGAAAAACATGGAGACGTTCTGTATCCAAAGTGCTTAACAAGTAATTCGTTCTTGATGAATGGCAGCTTTTATTTTTCTATTAGAGAAGAGCCATAGAGGGTGTTTTTAGTACTTATTAAATCACTTTATGACTTTAACAACTATTTTTAGTCCAGACCCTTCACATGGCAATTGACACATGGCAGTCTAACTCTGTCTGGTTTAAGCAACAAAGAGTGATGGGGAGAGATTTATTAATGCACAAAACTAGGAGGTCTGTGGGTAGGCTGCTTTCAGGTATAGAAGGATCCAGGGATGTAAGCGATGTCGTCAAGATACTGTTTATTTAGGCACTGTCCCCCTGAGATGTCAAGGACTGTCACTGACTCTCCAGGCTTACATTTCTCACACAGCGAGAAATCGTAGTACAAAGAGGATGCCCCCATCTCTGAAAAAATTCTGGGAGGGCTCTGTTTCGTGCCTGTCCCTAACAGTCTCACTGTACCCAGGAGCATGCTGTCTTCTGATTTGCCAGATCAAGTGATAGGGTCAGCCTTTCACAAACCACATGGGTTAAGAACGAGGGAGGTGGGGGGCGCCTGGATGGCTGAGTCAGTTGGGTGTCTGACTTCGGCTCAGGTCATGATCTCATGGTTCGTGGGCTCATATTTGTTTAATAAACTTCCCACCCATAATTCCTCCAGGGACTCCTAGAGAGACAGTGGGAGAGGCTGTATTGCCACTTGACAGCTGGGACTGTTAACACAGTGACAGAACAACCTAGATCCCAGTCAGTGGCACCTGCAGAATATATGGGGTATGTGGGCACACATCAGTTGTCCCAGGATGGGGCAGGGAGCCCATGGGAAAGACTGGATTTCCTGGTAAATAGGAAGACAGCAGCTTGGAACATTTAGGATTATTATTATTATCTGTTTGTTCTCACAGACAAAGACCAGGTCATCCTACTTACATAAAAATACACACTATGTTGCTGGGAAATCAGCCTGTGTATGTGTTTGGACAAAAGAAGCAAAAAGAAAATACAATTTTTGCCCTTCAAAAGAATTTCCCCCAATGGTCTTCAGTATTCAGATTTAGTCTCTGCTTGCACAAATTTGTGCTTTGCACAAATGCAAAGGTGTTTATAGATAAATAAAGGATTTGAATATGTATAAGATGAAGGAGGAGAAAGAGAATAAATAGCCCAAAGGAAATGAGAAGATAGAGCACTTTGGAATCTCAGATGTTTAAATCTCCTAGGCACAATGGTATGGTGCACAAAGTCTTACAAAAAATCTTAAATGGAAACATTCTAAAGCTTAAAGATGTTTGGGCCTGTTGCTTCCCGACCTCCAGAACAAAGCTGTGGCTAATCAGAGACGTTTAATAAGCCTTAGAGTGAGAGAAATGCACATTTACATGGCACATCATGTACGTTCCAACAGCTCCACTCAGAACAACGAGGTGGCTGTCCTTGCTGAACAAGGGACATGGATTTTATCATTAAAACACTGACAGTAGAGAAAGCAATTCTAGCCTGTTCTAATATTTCAATTGCATAAACGGACACGAATACCTTTTTTCATTCTGAAATCATCTCAAACACAGAAAAGTTGCAAGAATAGTACATAAAGCCTTCATGTACCCTTTACCCAGATCTCCAGTATTGAGTGTTTGCCATATTTGCTTTATCATTTCTCTCTCCCCACTCCCACTTCTCCCTATGTTATCCAAAGACATTTTTTTTTTCTGAATCACTTGAGAGTAGATTGAATCTATCATACACCTTTGCCCCTAAGTCTTCCCTTTGTGACTCCTAAAAATCAAGGCTGTTCTCTTACGAACCATAGTACAGTTAGCAAATCCAGGAAATTTAGTATTCAATATTGATAGGATATTTTTATCTAAATCACATCCATATTCCCTCGATTTGGATGTGTCTGATGTTTCCTTATGATTCATTTCAGACAGTGCATTTTTGGTGGGAATACTGCATGAGGGCCGCATGTCCTCAGGTTATCACAATCAGACACATATGACATCTGTTTGCCCCTCGTTGGAAACATTCATTTTGACTACTTGGTTAATGTGTTGTCCGATATCTCTCCTGTGCAGATTTTTCATTTGGCACTTAATAATTTGCAGAGAGATACTTTAGGCCCTGTTAATATCCTCTTCCTCATCAAACATTCCTCTCTTCCCAATGTCATGTCCTTAATAGCCTTCTCTGAGTTGTTATGTAGATGAATGGGTTTCTTAAGCTACTGGAAAAATATTTAAAGAAGAAAGCAAACGGCCATCTCATAAATATTTGACAGAATAGCAGGCAATGGGCATAGCTAAAGGAACCTCTGAGTTCACTCAGTGGCAAGACCTCATGTTGTGGGCTGGGTGGCAGTTTGGTCACTGGAGAAATGTCTTTTGTGTGTGGAGGCATGGCCATCCTCTCCAGGATGTTCTCTAAGGACCCAGAGAGATCCACATACATCCAATGAAATCCATCAGATTCCCTCAAAACTGCAAAACCTCAGTTAGCCTCACTTTTGTGCCAAAGGGTAAATTAAAAGGGAAGAAAATAAAATAAGTGCTTATCATGACTTGCTGGGAAAAAAAACCTATTCCAGGGTATCTCAGGGGTCTGCACATTTTACTCAATCCCTGTGTCTTCTATTTTTGTGCCCATCCTACTTTTTTGTTGAGAATAATGTTTAAAAGTTGTTCCTATACACAGCATGGTATGAAACTAGAAACATACGTTTCAAGTGTTTATTATTTTTGAGAGAGAGAGAAAGTGCATGCATAAGGGTGGGGGGCAGAAAGAGAGGGAGAGAGAGAATCCCAATCAGGATCCATGCTGGCAGCACAGAGCCTGACGTGGGGCTCAATCCCATGAAACATGAGATCATGACCTGAGCTGAAACCAAGAAGGATGCTTAACTGACTGAGCCACCCAGGCACCCTGAAACATAGGGTTCAGAAAAATCTTCAGCAACTGGAATTTTTAAAAAGTTTTTCAAAGTTATTCTCCAGTTGTCAAAAGGCTTTTGAAAACAGAACATACCATTCTCTAGGCCCCTAGTTAATCGAGATGTCATAGCCTACATAAAGCATTCACCTTCCTGAACCTTTGCTGAATCTCATGAAGTGTTGCCATAGAACCCAGACTTTCTGTAAGGCCTGTATACCTAGAATTCCTTGTCTTTTGCTTTGGAAATATAAACTATATTTTTAGATGAACTCACAAGAATGCTGAATATGCCTGCCCACTCTTCTTGTCTTTATTCTCCCCTTCAGGACCTAAAGCAGGCACCACCCAGGCCAATGGGCAGATTCCCCAGGCTGCACATTCTGTAAATGCGGTTCTTGAAGAAGCCCAGAGGCAGGCAGAAACTACTAAGGTAAGACCAGAGAGTGACTGGACGTCATTCTCAGACTGTCTCCAGTAAGCCCGTATTCTAAACCATTAGCAGTGTCCAATAACTGCTCCTCTGAAAAGAGAAAATCTAGTTCCAACTACTAAGAAGTCACTATAATTTCATTTAGGTAATTGTGTGGGTTTTTTAATCTTAAAGTTATTCAGGCTAGAATGGAAAGTTAAAGCCAACTGTTACCACATTGCTTCAGAAAAATGTAAGAATTTTTTTTTTAATGCTAAGGCTTGGTAAATATTTTTAATTTAGCTCCATTGATTTTGACTGAAGGGCTTTTTTTGATTTAGACAAGTGGTTTTAGCATTCTGAAAGTGGCACCTGAGTTTTAAACCCTTGGGATTTTTTTTACCTGAATAAATTAGAGCAACCAGTTAGTCAGAAGCCCTATATTAAATGTGAAAATCCCCGAAACCAGATTAGAAGACTACTAAAAGGGTTCTGTTATAAAATGTGCATTTTATATTTTTCTGTTAATGTTCTGCATACATCCTCAGGGTGATGGAGAAGAAAACACATTTTAAAATACTAGCCAAATTGACATAGCATTCTCCATAATTTTTTTTTCAGTAAAGGAGATTAATGAAGATTCATTTAAATTTATCTAAAAATTATAGCTGAAAGTTGTAATCTAGTTACTACTAGCCTAATTGCTAACATCTCAACTTACTATTCTGTTGAATATTTTCCATATGTGATTCAAAACAACCTTAAATAATTGTGCCTTCTGTAATTTTTCACTTCATTCTCCCCTTTGATTTTGTCCATCAGTCAGTGGTGGGAGCAATTAAATCCTGTATTTATTGAATTTCTTACAATTTTTGAAAACCATTGTAGACCATTAAAAGTTGTATTACTCTAGTATTATTAGCTTCTCAAGTCTGACATCATACACTGTACTTTCAGTGATTATTATTTCCGTGGCTCCTGTAATGCCTACCAAAGAGAAACACTCTAAAATGCTGAAAGCAACAAAAGGACCCCAAAAAAGAAATCACTTCACCTTGTGTGAACATCAGTTCCCAAACTGCCTGTTCAGAAATTTTTTTTAATTACATCACCAGTCAATTAGTTTATCGTGCTAAGCAAATAAACCAAATAAAATAGAAAACTCAATCATAAGGCACTTTGTTAGGAAAAAAAAAAAAACTTCTAAATTTAATCGTCAGTGGTAAGAGGTTGTTAAAGAAAAAAAAAAAGAAAGTGAAAGCCTGATAAATTGTAAATTGCAATGATAATTATCACTGACACAGAGGGATTCAGCTAAGCTGCCTGGAATCCCTGGGGAAGTTGCATTATATAAATGTAATTTACTATCATCGATTTCCACCGTTGGCAGAAGGACTGCGCCTCTGTTAGCCTTTGGCCAAGTTCGGTGTTGTGGTTTCTGCCGGCAGCATGTGCAGTGTAATCTTACTCTGAAGAACCCAGCCACACCTTTAGCTCATTTAATATGAACATAACCTTGAGACAGAAATAGTAAAGCTTATGATGCTTGATTTATACCTGATCAGCCAGCCAACTTTCACACAGTTCAGAAAAGGTAAATCTAAGACTATGGACCAGATGTGTGGATTCTTGGTCCACCCACCACCTCCCTTGAAGCTGTTAGGTCAGAGGGAGTGAAGCATATAATTGGTTTCTCCCTGGTAGCCCACAGTCATGGGCAAAGGTTTCTTTGTTCTCAGCATGCCAGCAACCACTGATGCAAGAAAAGGCAGGCAGTTCTTTCAGAGGAGAGTCTTCTTTGTGCTCAGATTTGTACAAAGGTTACCTGTAGCCTAAAGTACATCATCCTTGTGCTGTAAGAGGAGGACATCTAAGCCAGGAGATTTGGGGACAGTTTCGGGAAGCTTCCTAATCAGCTCTCTGCCACTGGAGGTATGGTACAAAAGGAAAATAACTTCACAGACACCTGCTTCTGACAATTGAGCTTCACAACCTGCTCAACTCAGACCAAGGAAAATGGTATGGCTGCATATGTCTAGGGCCCTAGTGGCTTGTCTTGGGAACCAGGGCATGAGTGGGAATTCCAGGAGAGCCATTTTGCTTCCATTTTGAGTTTCCTTAGGCTGAGCTTAGGGTAGGTAAAGACTGAAGTAACCACACAAGGAGCTAAACTCCTTATCACTAAAGCTCTTTTAAAGACACGGATTAGTCCCCTATAAGGTGGTTGGTTGGGAGGAGATACATCTCTAATCTAATAAACACCTCATTGAATAGGACTAAGTCTTCGATTTACCAAAGAAGACATGGTAGGTTAGCATTAAATGACGTTATTATTGGTAATAATGTTAGAGGCCATTTGGAGTCATTCTCCTTACTCACAGCAAACATGAGCTAGCTCATGAACAACTTGTAGAATTGGCCTGAGGAGTGGAGGCCCCCCTGCCCCTCAGGAAGCAGACACTGCCCAAATCAGCAAGACCTCACCTTTCAATGGAAATATGCTGTGGTTGCTCTGTTGAAGGACAAGAAGCCAGCTCTTGGTAACCACGACCCAGGAACACCCAGGGCCCATCACCTTCCAAAGTCCAGCCTGCCACCGCCCCCTCCCGTGCGAAGGTCTTCAGACGTCTGTGGCAGCCCAGCGACAGCCCCCAGGGCCAAGGGCATGAGCAGCGGCTTCCCTGCGCCGCCGCCCGACGACTCTCTGCCACCACCCCCGCCGCCACCGCCCCTGGAGGACGACGAGGAGCTCCCTCCGCCGCCCCCCGATTTTAACGAAGGGCCCCCGGACTTCGTGCCTCCCCCACCGCCGTCGTTTGCAGGGGATGCTGGGTTATCATTACCGCCCCCGCCCCCGCCCCCACCTGCACTCAACTCTCCCAAGCCGCCCCCCGTTGCCAGCAAAAGACCTCCGGCTCCCCCGAAGAGGAAAGAGAATCCAGGACCATCTGGTGGAGTAGGGAGCGGAGAGCAAGATTTCATGTCCGATCTCATGAAAGCTTTGCAAAAGAAAAGAGGCAACATGTCCTAAGGGAAACAGATAAATATGTTTGTGTGATGGGTATAATCATTTCTAACCTCAAGTACATTTTTGCTACTTTATCTTCATGACACCTTATTCATTTTAGATAAAATATTGACGCATTCAGACTAGAAATGGTGTAAAACGTCTCACTGCAGCGCAAATACGTTCATAATCATTAACCTATAACGGAAGCAAGAGTATCTGCCTAAATGTACATACCTTTCCTATGTGTTTGCACCTCCCTGAATTCATCTTCCCTTACAAATTAACTGGAATGTTTTATGTTTATTTTATTGTGTTCAGAAGCATCAAATTAATAAAAGTTTGAAAGTGTTCCTTGAGGATGGTATTTCTAGAAATATCAGTGTATAAATCTAGTGTGCTATCAATACCACATTATATATACTTGACCTTTATAGCTTTGAATTCTAACATCTTGTTAATTTTTGGTATGTTTTCCATCTCCACCTCCATGACCTTCAGAATTTTCTGAAAAATCGAATGAGGAAAAAAACAGGAGGCAGAATGAATTCGGTTTCTTTGAGACTCATGTCCTGATTGCCGGGAGTCCTGGACATACACTGTTTGGGTTAGGGTTTTCCAATGGTCAAATAACATAGTAATGAAAAAAATACATATTTAGAGTTTGGAGATTGTCTGTTATTACACTGCTATGAGTATCCTATAGATTAAGATTTAGGGACAGGAAAAGGCAATCATTTATATTCTTTAACCTGGAATGTTTTCTCCCCAGTAAATCTGATGCTCAATTTTTTTTAAGTTTTTTTTAATGTTTATTTACTTTTGAAAGAAAGACAGAGCATGAGCAGGAGAGGGACAGAGAGAGAGGGAGACAGAATCTGAAGCAGGTTCCAGGCTCTGAGCTGTCAGCACAGAGCCCGACACGGGGCTCGAACTCACAAGCTGCGAGATCATGACCTGAGTCGAAGTCGGATGCTCAACCTCCTGAGCCACCCAGGTGTCCCAATGCTCAATTTTAATAGCCAATTTATCTTGAGTTCCTGTTACCCTATATCTCTTCTCTTTCAAATCATTTTATGGGAGTTCTTTTAGATTTTCTTCATTTTATTTCCATATTCTGTTTTATTTTTCTTTTTAACTGTGGAACACCTCAAAATCTTTTTTTTTAACTGAAGTATAATTAACACACAACGTTACATTAGTTTCAGGTGTACAACACTGTGATTCAACAACTATGTTATGCTATGCTCACCATAAGCTATTACAGTATTGTTGATTATATTCCTTATATTGTGCCTTTTATTCCTGTGACTTATTCATTCCATAGCTGGAAGCCTGTATCTCCCATTCATTCCCCTTCACCCATTTTGCCCAGTCCCACATCCTCTTCTCCTCTGACAACCATCCGTTTTTCCTCCATATTTAAGGGTCTGTCTCTGCTTTTTATTTGTTTATTCATCTTTTTTAGATTTCACATGAGTGAAATGACATGGTATTTGTCTTTCTCTGACTTATTCACTTAGCATAATATCTTCTAGATCTATCCATGTTGCTGCAAATGGCAAGATTTCATTCTTTTTTTTTAATACTTATTGATTTGGGGGAGCATGCAAGCAGGTGTAGGCAGAGAGAGGGGGTTGGAGGATCTGAAGCGGGCTCTGCACTGACAAGCTGACAGCAGAGAGCCCGACAGAGGGCTCAAATAAACCATGAGATCATGACCTGAGCTGAAGTTGGATGCTCAACTGACTGAGCCACCCAGGTGCCCCCTCATTCTTTTTTTATAGTTGAGTCATATTCCATTTTGTGTATATAGCACATCTTTATCCATTCATCTATCAGTGGCCACTTAAGTTACTTCCATATCTTAGCTATTGTAAATAATACTGCAATAAATATATCTTTTAGAAATAGTGTTTTCTTTTCTTTTCTTTTATAAATAGCCATTAAAGGAATTGCTGGATCATATGGTGTTTCTGTTTTTGTTTGAGGAAACTCCATACTGTTTTCCACAGTGGCTGCACCAGTTTACCTTCTCACCAACAGTGCACAAGGATTCCTTTTTCCCCACATCTCAAAATCTTTTTTTTTAATTTTTTTTTTACATTTATATATTTTTGAGAAACAGAGTAAGACAAAGCTTGAGCTGGGGAAGGGCAGAGAGAGAAGGAGACACAGAATCTGAAGCAGGCTCCAGGCTCTGAGCAAGCGGTCAGCACAGAGCCTGATTCGGGGCTTGAACCCACGAACTGTGAGATCATTACCTGAGCCAAAGTCGGATGCTCAACCGACTGAGCCACCCAGGCGCCCCTCAAAATCTTCTTAAAGTGGGTATAAAATAAATAATAATGTTACTTTCTACTTAAGGAAGATGATTAATCTTTTTTTAAGTTTTATTTTTATTTCTTTTGAGAGAGAGTGTGGAGGAGAGGCAGAGAAGGAGCGAGAGAATCCCAAGCAGGCTCTGTACTCTCAGTGTGGAACCTAACTTGTGAGATCAAGAGACCTGAGCCAAAAATCAAGAGTTGGACACTTAACCAACTGAGCCACCCAGGTGCCCTGGAAGATGATTAATCTTGTGTTTTAGCATTTGGGTAGAAAAGTAAGCTCTAAACTGACATTTAAAACAAAAATGCAAATTCAGATTTTAAAACAAAAATATTTAATAATTAAAACTGATAAAGTGCTCTACATTTTTCCTAAGCATGTCCGTAAAATTGAAGATAAATGATTTACATTAAATCTCTCCTCGGGGTGCCTGGGTGGCTCAGTCAGTTAAGCATCCGACTTTGGCTCAGGTCATGATCTCATGGTTCCTGAGTTCGAGCCCCGCGTGGGGCTCTGTGCTGTCAGCTCAGAGCCTGGGGCCTGCTTCAGCTTCTGTGGTTCCCTCTGTCTCTGCTCCTCCCCTACTCATGTTCTGTCTCTCAAAAATAAATAAACTTAAAAAAAATTTTTAATAAAAATAAAAAAAAAACCCTCATGCACTGTACTCTTTTCTGTTTGTTTTTGTTTTATGATGATCTTTTGATATCAGATGCTGCAAAAACATCTGGGGAAATGACCTGGGGAAAGCCTGGTCATTATGCAGATCTCTGGGACAATACAAGAAAGGTGTTAATGGCATAATTTTCTTAGAAAATGATTCTGAGCTCACAGGTAAAACAATGTCTGTGGCTACACAGAATTGTCCAGTTGCTTCAACCTGACATAGATTAATGAACAAATCCTGTGATGTCCAGGACAAAAGATCCTTCATTAGAATTATCTGGATCTGGGGCACCTGGATGGCTCAGTCAGTTAGGCATCTGACTTCAGCTCAGGTCATGATCTTGTGGTTCATGAGTTTGAGCCCCACGTCGGGCTCTGTGCTGACAGCTCAGAGCCTGGAGCCTGCTTCGGATTCTGTGTCTTTGTCTCTCACTGTCCATCCCCTGGTTGCACTCTGTTTCTCAAAAATAAACATCAAAAAAAAAATGATCTGGATCTTACTTACCTTGATCAAAATTACCGCCTAGTTTGCAGAGGAAGAAATTCATTGGGATTTGAGGAGGATAATTTAGAATTCAGTGCCTCTCCAATCAAAAAAATAATAACCCCTTGCTGATTTTATTTCAGAGTATAAAAACCTTGATAGCATCCCTCCCCCACCATGTCTAGAGCAGGAAACAAGGACTCTCCATCTCACAGCCACAGAATCACCAAGATGAAGGGACCCTGGAAATGACCCACTACACTAACCAGGATTCTGACTGTATATAACAAAACCACTGGAGCAATCTTAAGCAGAAAGTAGGACTTGATTACAGAACTCAGAGCAGAATGCCAGTACCCAAGGCTCCCTGTGTACATAGACTGTAAGGCAGGGCCTGGGACTGGTCCCTGGAAGCTCATAGTTCACCCTTCTGCTCATTTCTGCCCCTGTCCACACGCTTGCCTTATTGTCACTCTCTTTACAAACACCATCATTCTCTTTGTGTTGTCACTCCACTTTTCAGTTCTGAAGGCAGAAGACAGTCGGGCCTGACAATATGCTTAACCTAGAGCCCAGGGCTGAGTCATAGCCTGGGTCTCCTAACTTCTATCCGTACCGTACCTTTCCTTTACAGGGAAGAACTATGAAAATTCAAACATTAAAATGTTTGTGAGTTTTAGCATCTGATAATACATACATATATATATATACACATATGTATGTATGTATTTTAGGAAAGCTATTGAAGATAATTAACTGATTTTGTGGGCAAAATATTGACAGTTTTACTCAATGCATTGTGTCGCTCCATTCCTTGTTTGCCTGTGTGGTGGGCCCACTTTGATCTCCACTGTATGAGTATCCAAAAAAGAATCCAGTGTTAAGGTCTTTTCAGTCAGGAATCTTAGAAATCAGGGCTTCTTTTGCCTCATCTCAGAGTAGAAGTTTGCTTTCAAGAGGCCCAGGTACCAAATCAGGAGCTCTGTGCAGTTTTCACTCAAATGGAACAGAATCTCTGGTGTCTTGCAGAAGAATCTTCACAAACACTACTTATACATGAGTCTACCTAGGTCAGCCTCAAAAATGCACCAGATTTGTTCCCTGTTTATGAAAAGCTTAGCCACAGATTTAGATGTGAGGGAAGTACCAACATTGGGGTGGAGACAGCAGGAGAAGAACTATGGAATTAAGACAGTAATTCTAGGGGTGCCTGGGTGGCTCAGTCAGTGAAGTGTCCCACTCTTTTTTTTTTTAAGTTTATTTCTTTTTAGAGAGCATGAGCAGGGAAGGGGCAGAGAGAGTGAGAGAGAGTCCCAAGCAAGGATTATGACCAAGAGCCAAACCAAGTGTTGGACGCTTAACCTACAGAGCCACCAAGGCGCCCGGTAAGTGTCCCACTCTTGATATTGGCTCAGGTCATGATCTCACAGTCATGGGATCCAGCCCCATGTCAGGCTCTGTGCTGGGTGCGGAGCCTGCATGAGATTCTCTCTCTCCTTCTCCCCCTCCCCCTCCCCCACTTGTGTGCATGCACACACTTTCTCTCTCTAAAAAACAAAAACAAAAACAAAACAGTAATTCTTTATCATAATTTATAGCTACAGAATTTCTTGCATAATATTCCCAATAGGACAAAGACTAGAATACCTGCAAAGCAAAATAAAACAAAACACAGGTTTGATCAGGTTTACAAGAAACAAGATTTAACCTGCCAGGAGACAGAATCTCCTGCTTTCAGAAGGTCTCAAAGGGGAAATGAACATTTAAGCTTCTACTACGTGTTTTAGGTATTTTATTTAGTCATAGAAACAATGGCTGGTATGATAGTGAAATTATCACACACTGATAACTGAACCTTTGAAGTGTGAGACTTTTTTTACGACTTAATACACTGTCAGTTTTTATAAATGACCCCATCTATGTTTAAGTACATGTTGGTTAGAACAAGCTTGCTAAGCATGTGGCTCAAGTCTTCCACAGCCTAATATCTAGTCTGCTTGATACATCAATTACTTGGAAGAATGTTTTAAATCCCTTTTGACGAAGGTGGATTTGTCAATAGCTTTTAATTGTTACAGTAAATTCTGCTTATATATTCTGACACTTTATTAAGTGTAAACAAAATTTATTTGTATATTTTGTGAATTATGAATTGAATGCTATATCTCTATGTATTGTTTTCTGCTTGTTATATTCACACAGCTACACCATCTCTTTTCAGTTACTTGCCTGAAAAAATCTTTCTGTTCATTTACTCCCAAACTTTTGACATCATTATGTTCTAGCTTTGCCACTTGTAAATGGCATATAAGGGGATTTTGTGTTTGTATGGAGTCCAGCAAATATTGTCTTTTAGCTGGAAAATGTATTTTTTAACTCTTATTGTAATTATATATTTGCAATTGTTTTTAATATCTTATTTATCTTATTTTGTACTTTCTATTTGGATTTTTCTGTTTTTTTTTCTATCTTTTCATGTAATTAAGGATTTTTCTCTTACTCTGTTTTTTAATCTTATTAGAAAGCTGTACAGTGGCTACCTATAAGTGACAGCATCATACTCAATAAAGTCTAAACAACTTTAACCAGGAGAATACAAGACTTGAGAACACTTAAATTTCAGACACACACAATTATTGTCCAATATTTGAGTTCCATCTCAGGGTTTGTTTTTTTTCCCTAGAATATCTTTATTACACCCTCATTCTTGAAAGATGGCTTCACTGGATACAAAATAACCTGTTGGCGGTAAATACTTTAGTAAATACTAGACAACAGTGAGTTCTTTGAAAAGATTGTCCCCCTATCTTCTAGCTTCCACTGTTGCTGTTGAGAAGTTGGCTGTCAAGTTATATTTTCATTTTGGTCATCTTTTTCTTCCCTTCTGGATGATTTTAAGACTTTTCTTTGTTTTGGGTCCAAGTGTGGGTTTCTTTTTATTTGAATGCTTGGGAATCTATTAAGGCTCCTAATTTTACAAATATGCGGATTTCACTAATCTGGAAAATTCTCATCTATTTTGTTTTCAAATATTGCCTCTCCTTATCCAATTATGGAACTCTAGTGAAAGTATGTCAGGCTTTCTAACTATCCTTCGTATCTCTTAATTTCATATGTTTTCCCTTTCCTTATGTATTCTAGATAAACTAATCAGATCTTAATTCCCACTAATTCTCTGTTTAGCACAATCTAATCTGTGTGTAAGCTATCTATTGAGTTTTTAAAATTTTTTCAATGACTTAAATTTTTAGAGCAGTTTTAGGTTCACAGCAAAGTTGAGCAGAAAGTAGAGGGAATTCCCTTATGGCCCCTGCCCTCCTGCACTTTTAACATTCTGCAACAGAGTGCTACATGTATTACAATTGATGAATTTCATTGGCACATCATTATCACGCAGAGTCCACAGTTTACCTTAGGGTTCACTCTTAGTGTTAACACCATCTATGGGTTTTCACAGATGACATGTATCCACCTTTACAGTACCATACAGAATAGTTTCGCTGTCCTGAAAATACCCTATACTCCTCCTATTTATCATCCTCTCCCCCAAAGCCCCTGGCCACCACTGATCTTTTTACTGTCTCCATTGTTTTGCCTTTTCCAGAATGTTGTAAAGTTGGAATCACATAGTGCATAGCCTTTTCAATTAGCTTATTTCATGTAGTAATATGTACTTAATTCCATGTCTTTTCATGGCTTGATAGCCCATTTCTTTTTAGCGCTGAATAATATTCCATTGCCTGGATGTACCACAGTTTATTTTTACATTCACCAACTGAAGGGCATCTTCGTGGCTACCAAGTTTTGACAATCATGAGTCAAGCTACTGTGTGATGAATTGCATGGTAAAAGTCTGTTCAGTTTTGCAAGAAACTGCCAAATTGTCTTCTAAGGTGGCTGTACCATTTTGCATTCCCACCAGCAATGTATGAGATTTCTTGTGCTCTACATCCTCACCAGCATTTGGTGTCATCCATGTTCTGGATTTGGGCCATTCTAATAGGGGTGTAGTAGTAGTTCATTATTGTTTTAATATGCAATTCCCTAATGACATATGATATTGAGCATATTTTCATATGCTCGTTTGCCATCTGTGTATCTTCTTTGGTGTGGTGTCTGTTCAGATCTGTTGCCCATTTTTTAATCTGGTTCATTTTTTTATGTTCAGTTTTAAGAATTCTTTATATGTTACATATAAAGAATTATATGTAATTATATCTATGTTTATATACAGTTCTTTATCAAATGTGTCTTGTGCAAATATTTTCTCACAATCTCTGACTTGTCTTCTTCTCTTGACACTATCTTTCACAGAGCAGAAGTTTTTAATTTTAATGAAGTCTATCTTATCAGTTCTTTCATGGATCATGCCATTGTTGTATCTAAAAAGTCATTGCTAAACCCAAGGTCCCCTAAATTTTCTCCTATGTCATATTCTAGGAATTTTGTAGTTTTGCATTTTATTTTTAGGTCTGTGATCCATTTTGACTTAATTTTTGTGAAAGATGTAAGGTTCGTGTCTAGATTTTGCTTTCACATGTGATACCCAGTTGTTCTACAACCATTTGTAAAAAGACAGTCTTTTCTCCATTGTATTGCCTTTGCTCCTCTGTCAAAGATCAGTTAACTGTATTTCTGTGGTCTGATTTCTGGGCTCTCTATTCTGTTTCCCTAATCTGTTTGTTCTTTTGCCAATACCACAAGGTGTTGATTAGTATAGCTTTATAATAAGTCTTGAAGTCAGATAGTCACCCAGTTTTGTTCCTTAATATTGTGTTGGCTATTCTAGATCTTTTGCCTCTCCATATAAACTTAAGAATCAGTTTGTCAATATCTATAAAATAGCTCACTGGGATTTTGATGGGGATTGCTATGAATCTATAGATCAAGTTGTGAAGAACTGGCATCTTGACAATAGAGTCTTCCTACCCAGGAATGTGGAATATTGCTCCATTTATTTAGTTCTTCTTTGCTTTCTTTTATTAGGGTTTTGTAGTTTTCCTCACATAGATCTAATACATATTTTGTTAGACTTTTACCTAAGTATTTCATTTTGGGGGTGCTAATGGAAATGGTATTTTTAATTTTGGATTTTAGTTGTTCATTGCTAGTCTATAGGAATGCAATTGCACTTGACTTTTGCATATAACCTTGAATCTGGCAACCTTACTATAATTGCTAATTAGTTCTAGGATCTTTTTTTCTTATCAATTGTTTTTTAATTTTCTACATAGAAACATGACTGTATTTTCTTCCTTCCCAGTCTGTATACCTTCTATTTCCTTTTGTTGTCTTATTGAATTATCTAGGACTTCCAGTATGATGTTTAAAATCAGTGGTGAGAGGCAACATCCTTACCTTGTTCCTGACCTTAGTAGGAAAGCTTCTAGTTTCTTACCATTAAAGTGTTAGCTGTAGGGTTTTTGTAGATGTTCGTTAGAAAGTTGAGAAAATTCCCCTCTACTCCTAGTTTGTTCACATTGTTTATCATGAATGGCTGTTGAATTCTGTCAAATGCTTGTTTCTGCATCTGTTGATATATCATGTGGTTTCGGTTTTATTGATTTTCTCTACTGATTTCTGGTTTTCAGTTTCATTGATTTCTGCTTTTTCATTTCTTTACTTCTGCTTATTTTGGACTTAATTTACTCTTCTTTTTCTAACCTTCCAAGTAGGAAGATCAGATTATTGATTTAGATTATTCTTTTCTACTGTATGCATTCAATGCTATAAATCTTTCTTTAAGCACTACATCGCACACATTTTGATAAGTTGTATTTTCATTTCCATTAAATATTTTTTCATTCCTCTTGAGATTCCTTCTTTGACTTATGTGTTACTTAAAAGTATGTTGTTTAGGGGTGCCTGGGTGGCTCAGTTGGTTGAGCATCCAACCTCAGCTCAGGTCATGATCTCGTGGTTCATGGATTCAAGCCCCATGTCAGGCTCTGTCCTGACAGCTCAAAGCCTGAAGCCTGCTTTGGATTCTGTCTCCCTGTCTCTTTCTGCCTATCCCTCACTCACGCTCACTTGCTCGCTCTCTCTCTCAAAAATGGATAAACACTGGAAAATTTTTTAAATAAATAAAGTATTTTGTTTAATATCCAAGTTTTTGGAGATTTTCCAGGTATTTTTCTGTTATTGATTTATATTTAATTCCATCATAATCTGAGAGCAGACATGGTATGATTTATATTCTTTCAAATTTGTTAAGGTGTGTTTTACGGCTCAAAATATGGTCTGTCTTGGTG
Source organism: Panthera tigris (assembly GCF_018350195.1). Lineage (NCBI taxonomy): Eukaryota > Metazoa > Chordata > Mammalia > Carnivora > Felidae > Panthera > Panthera tigris. The sequence continues at coordinate 24,334,386 of NC_056666.1, forward strand.
AATGTTCCATGTAAACTTGAGAAGAATGTGTATTCTGCTGTTATCAGATACAATAGCCAATAGATATTAATTATATCCAGTTGATTGATGATGCTCAGTTCATCTGTGTCCTTACTAATTTTCTGCCTGCTGGATCTGTCCATTATTATCTGGTATTATACATGTTGTGAAGTCTCCAACTATAATAGTGGATTCATCTATTTTTCTTTTCTATTAGTTTTTGCCTCATGTGTTTTGACTCTCTGTTGTTAGGCACATACACATTAAAGATTGTTATGTCTTCTTGAAGAATAAGCCCTTTTATCATTCTGTAATGCCCTTATTTATCCCTGATACTTTTCCTTGCTTGGTTGTCTGCTCTGAAATTAATATAGCTAATCCAGCTTTCTTTTGTTTTTGTTAGCATGATGTATCTTTTTCTATCCTTTTAATCTATATATGTAATTGTACTTAAAGTGGGTTTTGGGGTGCCTGAATGGCTCAATCAGTTGAGCGTCCAACTTCAGCTCGGTCATGATCTCACGGTTCATGGGTTCGAGCGCAGCCTCAGGCTTGTGCTCAATGCTTGCTTGGAGCCTGTAGCCTGCTTTGGATTCTGTGTCTCCTTCTCGTCTGTTCCTCCCCTGCTCGCACTCTCTCTCACTCTGTTTCTCAAAAATAAATAAGTGTAAAAAAAAAAAGTAAAAAAATATAAATAAATAAATAAATAAATAGAGTTTCTTGTAACCAGCATATAGTTGGGTCTTGATTTTTTACCCACTCTGGTAATCTCTGTCTTTTAATTGGTCCATTTAGACCATTGATGTTTAAAGTGATTATTCATATAGTTGGATTATTATCTACCATATTTGTTACTGTTTTCTACTAGTTGCCCTTGTTCTTTCTTTTTATCTTCCACTCTTTTTCTGCCTTTTGCGATTTTAGTGGGATATTTATATGATTCCATTTTCTTTCCTTTGATTTTCTCTTTTTTAGTACATCAATTATACTTTTTTTTTTACCTTTGTTAGTGGTTGCTCTAGAGTTTGTAATATACATTTACAAGTAATCCAAATCCACTTTCTTTTTTTTAAGTTTATTTATTTATTTTTGAGAGACACAGCCAGCGTGAGCAGGGAAGGGGCAGAGAGAGAAAGGGAGAGAAAATTCTCAGCAGACTCCATGCTGTCAGCACAGAGCCCAACATGGGGCTCAAACCCACAAAACTGAGATTATGACCTGAATCAAAACCAAGAGTCAGATGCTTAACCAACTGAACCACCCAGGTGCCCCCAAATCCACTTTCAAATAACACTGCACTGCTTCATGGGCAATGCAAGTACTTTATAACAAAATATATTTTATTCCTCCCTCCTGTTTTTTTTATCATTACTATTACTCATTTCACTTACACATAAGCCATAATCATCTAATGCATTGTTGCTAATGTTGTTTTTAACAAACTGCTATTACATCAATTAAGAATAAGAAAAATAAAACTTTCTTTCATCTTCACTTATTCCTTCTCTAATGTTCTTTCTTTATGTACATATGAGTGTCCAGCATATCATTTTCCATCCCTCTGAAGAACTTCTTTAAGCATTTCTTGCAAGGCAGTTCTGCTGGTGACAAATTTCTCTTTTCTTTTTCTCTTTTTTAAGAAAGTATTTTTCCTTCACTTAAAAAAAATTTTTTTTCAAACAGAGGGTTACCGGAGGGGTTATGGGAGGGGGGATGGGCTAAATGGGTAAGGGGCATTAAGGAATATACCCCTGAAATCATTGTTGTACCATATGCTAACTAACTTGGATGTAAATTAAAAAAATAAAATAAATAAAAAATAAATTAAAAAAATTTTAACGTTTATTTTTGAGAGAGAGAGAGAGCACATGCGAGCAGGGGAGGGGCAGAGAGAGAGAGACACCCACAGAATCCCAAGCAGGCTCCAGGCTCTGAGCTGTCAGCACAGAGCCTGACATGGGGCTCGAACTCACAAATGGTGAGATCATAACCTGAGCCGAAGTTGGACGCTTAACCAACTTAGGATAATTTTGTAGGCTACAGAATTCTGTCTAGGTTGGTGGGTTTTTTTTCTGTAAACACTTTAAATATTTCACTCCATTTTCTTATTACTTGCATGGTTTCTGAAAAGTCAGATATAATTTTATCATTGTTCCCCCACATATAAGATGTTTTATTCTTCTGACAACTTCTGGGATTTCTTCTTTATCTTTGATTTTCTAGAGTTTGTATATGATATTCCTGGGTGCTAATGGTGTTGTTTTGGGGGTGTTTATCCTACTTGGTATTCTCTGAGCTTCCTGGATCTGTGGTTTGGTGTCTGACATTAATTTGGGAAAATTCTCAGTCATTACTTCTCTTCCTTTCTTCCCAGTGTGTGTATAATATACCTTTTGTAGTTGTCCCATAGTTCTTGGACATTTTGTTTTATTTTGTTTTCAGTCTTTTTCCTCTTTGCTTTTCAATTTTAGAAGTTTCTATTGACATATCCTCAAGCTCAGGATTCTTTCTTCAGCTGTGTCCAGTCTACCAATGACCCCATCAAAGGCATTCCTCATTTATATTACAATGGTTTTCATCTCTAGCATTTCTTTTTTACTCTCTCTTAGATTTTCCATCTTTCTATTTACATTATCCATCTATTTTTGCATGTTATCTACTTTTTCCATTAGAGGCCTTAGCATAGTAATCATGGTTATTTTTAAATCCTGGTCTGAGAATTCCAACATTCCTGCCATATCTGACTGTGGCTCTGATGCTTGCTTTGTCTCTTCAAACTGCTTTTTGCCTTTTAGTATGCCTTGTGATTTTTATGTGAAAGCTGGACATGATATGTTGGGTAAAAGGCATAGTAGTTAATATGACTTTACTAATGTGGTGGTCATGTATGGGGAAGGGGAAGCATTCTAAAGTCCTGTGATTAGATCTCAGTCTTTTAGTTAGCCTGTGACACTGGGCACTGGGCTGTGCACTTCACAAATGCTTCTCAGTTTTTTCCCCCTTAAGGTGGGACAAGATGGTTGGAGGGGGTTAAATTGGGTATTTCCCTTCCCCCGCATGGAAGGCTAAAGAAGGCTGGAGTTGGGCATTTTCCTTTCTCCTGGTTAGTGAGGCTTGTGATAAAAATCTCAGTAGGTTAGGCTCAGGTAAAATAGTTTTGCATGAGGGCTGGGCTTGTTAAGAAGAATAGAATGCTCTGGCATATTTCAAAATGGGTACTTTCCCTCTTTCCCTGCTGGAAACATGAGGGGATTTTTCTCAGATCTTCACTGTGAGAACCTGGTATAACTCCTGGAAATAAAATTCACAAAAGTGTGGGATTGGACTCTAAGACTGGACTTTCTTGGGGTTCCTAATAACTTGCAGACTTGTAACACATCTTTCTCAGAAATCCAATAGGTAAATTAGATTGAAAGTAAGAATGAGTAGCACGAATGAAAATTTTGATCCAATAAAATACACAGTATTTACATTAACTTAGAGAATACCCATTCTTATCAAATATGCATGAAATAGTTATATTTTTTCTATGTATTAGTACACATAGAAAAAAAATCAAATTTCTCCCAAATTGGTATAATGTATGTCATAGTCTCTGGGCACAAAGTAAAATAAAACAAATAACTACAAAAGAATAGCCAAAACAAAAACAAAAAAGCCAATCCATTTGGCTCCATAGACCCCTTAAATTAAAAATAAAATCAATATAAAATCTGCAAAAATTGCAGATTACTTAGAAATTAATGACCATGAGAATAGCCAATGCAAGACTCACCAGAAATTTTATAGTCTTAATTTCATGTATTAGAAAACAAGGTAAAAAATAAATGAAGTTCTAAACCAAGAAAGCCAAAAGAATAAAAAATAAATGTAAAGAAATTAGAAATATGTCAGTTATAAAGAGAAAAATAAAAATTAATGAAACAGAAGCCCAAAAAAAAGTAACAGATGACCTGAAAATTTCAGACCAACATGAAAGACTAAGGTTCAGCAAATTTAATCAAAGATAAAAGATTGAGAACATACATTAAGAAGCTTAGAAACAAAGTACAGGGATGAAATTACAGATATGGAAGAAATTAAATATTATAAGGCAATAAATAGTACATATGTCAATGAAATTAAGCATCTTGATGAATTAGATTAATTTTTCTAAGAAACATGAAATATTGGGGCGCCTGGGTGGCTCAGTCAGTTGAGCGTCCAACTTCAGCTCAAGTCATGATCTCACAGTTTGTGGGTTTGAGCCCCGCATCAGGCTTTGTGCTGACAGCTCGGAGCCTTGAGCCTGCTTTGGGTTCTGTGTCTCCCTCTCTCTCTGTCCCTCCCCTGCTCATGCTCTGTCTCTCTCTGTCTCTCAAAAATAAATAAACATGTTAAAAAAATTTTTTTAAAAGAAACATGAATTATTACCAAATTAGATGCAAGAAGATATGGAAAACCTGTAGTCTCATGATCACAGAATGCAATGAAAAGACACTGTTTTCATCGCCCTAGTATCCAGTTTCCCTTTCTTCTTAATTACCAGAAGATCTAGTTGGAATGGCAACATACCTGGCTAAAAATAGTTTCCTAGACTCCCTTTGCAGCCAGAAATGGTCCTGTGGCCCAGTCTTTGCCAATGAAATACAAAAATAGAAATGATATGTAAGTAAAACACTGTTGGGGATTTCTAGGAAGGATTTTTGTTTCCCTGTTACAGGCATCCTCCCTTCTTCCCCATTCCCTTCCTCCTCCATCCTGACTGGACTGAGGATCACAGCTTGGAGGCCATCACTTATTTAGTGACCGTGAGGCAACAAGCAGAGGACCAACTCAATGCCTTAAGGAGATGGGGGAATGGAAAGGAAAGTCTGGGCCCCTCAGGGCATTGCTAAGTTGCTGCAGCAGCCCTAAATGCTTGGGTTGTGCACTTCCCTTTATGTGACTCAAACAAACCTCTGCGTGGTTAAGACAATGTTAGTCAACTTTCAGTCATTTGCAGATGAACAAAAAGTATCTTCAGTTCTCAGATGATGTGAATGTCTAGTTAAAAACAAAGAAGACTAAAACAATCCACTGAAAGCTGTAAAAATAGGAGTTCAACAACATGGCTAGATCCAAGATAAACTATAGAAACCAAAAACTGTCCTGTGTACCAATGATGCCCATTGAGAAAATGTAGTACAAAAGGTCATCTCATTCAGAATATCAACAAAAATTACACTATGTCTGAGAATGGATACAAGAAATCTTTAAAGCCTATATGAAGAAAACTATACATCTTTATTATAGGACATAAAAGAAAATGTTAGGTAACAGGTGAAGACAGCCCTTGTCTTGCATACCTCCAATATGCACAAGTTCCACAATTAGTTAAGTAACACTAGTTCCCCAACATTTGCTATCATGGTATTAGAACTGTGAGCAACTGGGTAAAGTACAAACTTTGCTGTTAGCGTTACAGTGCACAAATTACTATATAAAAAAAGATGAATGTCATGATCAGTGACCAACCACATCACTTCTTTCAAAGTCTGTTAGTGACTGATCACTGTATATTTGTTATTCAGCTTATGCACACACAGCAAAGGGTGTAGTTGGATTGGCTCCTTGTCTACCAGTGGTAAACCCACATGGCATTTTATAAAAACGATCACTGAAAGAGGGAAATTGGCCAATAAGGACGAAGCTGCAATACATAAATGAAAAAAAAAAATGCTGACCGTAAAATTCAAATAGAACATAAATGGAGGTATAGAAAAAATAGTGGCAACTCACCAAAGCATAGAGAAGATCCTTGCTCTGTATTATGAGTAATATGACAAAAAAAGAAGGCAAGCACTGTTCAGGCTACTCTTGACAAGTTTCTTACAAAGAAAAACACTTTCTCAATGTTTCTAAAGTTTTAAGTTACAAAGCAGTAAATACTAGTTTTACTGTTTTATTTCCCTGTATATCTATAGCCAATGGTGAAAGTTTTTAAGGTTTTGACCGAAAATTCTTGAAGATCACAAAACAATCACAATTTTTCCCATTGATTATTAAGATCACTTTACAGAGTTTCAGTTTGCACGGTCATTTGTACAATCCTGCAGTACCACACAAAGTGAAGAATGCCTGTGGTGTTTCTGGATGCGAAAATGCAGTGTCACAAAAGATGTCAATTCTTTCCAAGTCAGCCTATAAACTTAATATAAACCCAATCAAAATCCCAACGACTTGTTATGAAAGTTGACACACATAAAAATTCATTTAAATAATTAAATGGCCAAGAAAACATTTTAAAAGATTAATGATAGCAAACTGTTGAAATATACTCTACAATCAAAATAATGAAAAGAGTTGCATTGGTAGAAGAGTTGAAAAGAAAAAAGAATAGAATGAAGTCTAGCATGAGCTCAAATATATGAGAATTTAATAAATGATAGAAGTTGTAGTTCAAACGTGTGAAAAGGATAAACTACTTGACAAATAGTATTGGGACTTTATCTGTCAATGTAGAAAAAACAATCAAATCTCAAAGGGATTAAAACTACACATTCTAAAAATACTAGAAGAAAATATGAGGAAATATTTTTTATAAATTTTAAGCAAAATTAAAGACACAAAATCCAAAAATAACTTTTTAAATTGCCAAATTCAAATATATGAAAATTAAAAACCTGTTTAGAAAGATACCATTAAAGAATAAAACACTGATAGTAGAAAAAGAAACAATATTTACTATGTGAAAAACAAAAATTATCTGCTACATGAATAATAAAAGTTGATAATAAAATAATAAATCAAATTTTCATGTATCAGATTGGGAAAAAATATATAAAACAATAATATCCAGGGGCGCGTGGGTGGCTCAGTCGGTTAAGTGTCCAACTTCGGCTCAGGTCATGATCTTGTGGTTCGTGAGTTCGAGCCCCATTTCGAGCTCTGTGCTGACAGCTCAGAGCCTGGAGCCTGCTTCGGATTCCGTGTCTCCCTCTCTCTCTGCCCCTCCCCCGCTCGCACTCTGTATCTCTCTCAAAAATAAAAAAAATGAAAATTAAAAAAACAACAATATCCAATGCTGAAGTGTGAATAAACTGGTATTGTGATACATCACTGGGGATATTAACTGGTAAAGCCTTTTGTGGCAGTTTATATAAGCATTTTTCATGCATATACCTTTGACCCAATTAATTCTATTTGTAGAATTCTACAAAGATACACAGACAAGGATGCTATACTTACAATGGAAAAAAATCTGGAAACACAATTGGGTATCAAATATGTAAATGATATCACAAAATATGGTATATCTATACCATGGAATATTTTTAAACCATTAAAGCAAATGAAGATCAGCACATACTCATATTGAATATTAATATATGTATAACTAAATAAAAGCCAGTTTACAAAATAATATGTCAAGTGTGCCCCTAGTCACATAAACCTGTGCACTTATATATGTATGTTTTTAGATAGGTATGTAAATGTACGGCAGAAATCTGAAAGATACAAGACTCATAAAGCATATTTATATCTGGGACAGAGAATGGGTATAGGAAAGAGGAGGAAGTTGAGTATGAAGGAAGACTTCCACATTTATTCAATATACTTCTTTATTTAAATTTTTTACATGAGCATGTATTACTTGGCATGAGCAAGTGTTACTTTGACAATTAAATAATAACAGTCACCTTAAAATTTTGTGAGGTTTTCTTTAGTTTTATTTTTTTAATTTTTTAATGTTCATTTTTGAGAGAGACAGAGAGCGAGCAGGGGAGGGGCAGAAAGAGAGGGAGACACAGAATCCCAAGCAGGCTTCAGGCTCTGAGCTGCCAGCACAGAGCCCGACGCAGGGTCCAAACTCACGAACAGTGAGATCATGACCTGAGCTGAAGTCGACCACGTAACCGACTGAGCCACCAAGGCACCCCACGGACTTTTCTTTAGTTTTAATAATGTATCTTTTTGCTATTTTTGGTTTTTTGTGTTCTTAGTTCATGTCATTTAATTTTAGAAAAGAAAGTTTACAACTCAGATGTTTGCTGTAATTTAACAAGCTTTGTAAAGAGTTTCAAATATTCACAAAGCATTAAGCCTCCAAACTGCAATCTCTAAATATCATTTCCCTGAATGGGGCCTCCTTAGAAAAATGACTGGTTCTGGGGGTAAGGCAAGAAACACACAAACGGGATGGAACTTACCACACCAGAAAACAAAGAAGCTATCAAAAACTTCTAGGATCATGCACACAGAGAGACACTATGAATAAAAACCTCATTGGCCATATATGGGACAATTTATACATCAGTAAGAATAATTGCAATAGTGTAAAACATAAAATATGCTTTAATTCAAGAATTCATAATGATAACTTAAAACAACAAGCCCACTGGTTGTCTTTGGAACATGCTTGGGAACCAACTCTTTGGCTTTCTGAACCTCAGGATAAGTAAATAATAGTGATAGAAAGTTTTCTGTTATAGGATTCCAGCTGACAAATGAATGATATGACTATATTATTGTTTTGCAACTTACTGAGTCATTGGGTCTAAGTGATGATTGTCAGTGGCTATTGATATCACAAAAAGAGACAGCCAATATGTACTTCTTGGTGGAAGGGTACAACACTTGTCTTCTGATAGCAAGTATTTCTTCAAATAAATTGAAGCTTTATAGAAATATAGGGGGACAGAGCAACAAGTTAAACAATACCTCAGAGATGCAGTTAGCAAAATGCAGGCTCTGGGACACACTACAGAATAAATTATCTGCTTTCTTCAAAACAAAACAAAAAACTGAAAGGGAAAAAAATATATGTAGGTGGCTGTACTTGAAGATATCAAAAGAAACTCAAGAGATTTTGTCATCTAATTTGAATGTATAGTCCTTACTTAGATCCCAGTTCAAAAAAACAACTATAAAATAATAATAGTGGTGAAAATAACTTATAAAAATCCAAAAACTAGTTATTTGATTTGATGCATTAGGGAGTTGTCAATTTGTGTTAAGGTGATAATGGTACTGTATGCGTTTTAAATCATTAACATCTGGAGATGCATACAGAAATATTTGTAAATTAAATGAAACACAGTTGGGAACTTATTAAAAATACATGGGGAGGGGCGCCTGGGTGGCTTGGTCGGTTAAGCATCCAAATTCGGCTCAGGTCATGATCTCACAGTCCGTGAGTTCGAGCCCCGCGTCGGGCTCTGTGCTGACAGCTCAGAGCCTGGAGCCTGTTTCAGATTCTGTGTCTCCCTCTCTCTCTGCTCCTCACCTGTTCATGGTCTGTCTCTCTCTGTCTCAAAAATAAATAAACGTTAAAAAATAAAAATAAAAAATAAATAAAAATAAAAATACATGGGGATATAAAAATTATACCTCAATTAAAAGCAATAACTAGGATGAGGGGAAGTGTGTAGGGATGAAGACGAAATAACATTGATCAGGCATTGATGCCTAATTAAGAAGCTGGTTGGTAAATCAGATTCATTAAACTATTCTCTTTACTTTGGTTAATGTTTGAAAATTACCATCATATATGAAAAAGCTCTAGGAGAGCAGTTAAACTATGTTACTTATCTGATGTGCCCCACAATGCTGGGTACATAGTATGTTTTAGATGAATACTCATAAAATCATTAAAAGATTGCCATAAGATTTTTTAGTTATTGAGCATAACTCATATGGATTACCATATTTTATTATTCCATTAAAGTTATTGATTAGAACAAAAATGATCACAAAGATGTTCCAAAGAATAGGTCCAGTTTATTTGGTAAAAAAAAAAAAAAAAAAAAAATTTGCATACGTAATCCTTTTTATGAAATGTGAGACTGTCATCAAAATGTAGATGGTCATTAATCAAATGGTCAAATTTATCAAATGGTGGGGCACCCAGGTGGCTCAGTCGGTTAAGCGTCCCACCTCAGCTCAGGTCATGATCTCACAGTTTGTGAGTTCGAGTCCTGCATCGGGCTGTGTGCTGAAAGCTTAGAGCCTGCTTCGAATTCTGTCTCCCTCTCTCTCTGCTCCTCCCCTGCTCATGCTCTCTCTCTCTCTCTCTCCTTCAAAAATAAATAAAAACGTTTAAAAAAATTTATTAAAGAATTTATCAAATGGATGATTCTATGTTGAGTTCAATGACAAAAGTATCCCTTCATTTCTTTAACCTAAATCAAGATGAGCAGCTAACTTTGAGGTCCTTGGCCCAAGAAGGAGTAGGTGAGGAGTAACCTGCTTTTTCAGCTGCAGAATGCTTCTGGAAAGGATGCCGAAGAACACGCTGGAGAAAATGGACCTGGCAAACAATTGAAGCACATAGATGCACATTTTCTTCCTCAGGACCTATCAATTTTCTAAATTCCCAGAATGACAAGGTTAAATTGAAATTTCTTTAAAAATGTTTAAACACTGTATGTTGTATTAAAATTTCAGGGGCGCCTGGGTGGCGCAGTCGGTTAAGCGTCCGACTTCAGCCAGGTCACGATCTCGCGGTCCGTGAGTTCGAGCCCCGCGTCGGGCTCTGGGCTGATGGCTCGGAGCCTGGAGCCTGTTTCCGATTCTGTGTCTCCCTCTCTCTCTGCCCCTCCCCCGTTCATGCTCTGTCTCTCTCTGTCCCAAAAAAAAAAAAAAAAAAAAAAAAAAAGTTGAAAAAAAAAAATAAATAAAATTTCAACTATGCTTGTTACTTAAAATTTCTGTCATTCCACAGAAAGTTCCTTTAAGTACTAGTTTTGTGTTAAAACAGGAGAACAAATATGTACCCTCTCAAAAAGACTATATATATATATACACACATATACACACATACATATACACATACATACATATACATACATATATCCTGATAATTCAGCAATTCTTTCACAGAATTAAGAGAATTATAATTTTCTAAAATATTTACAAAAAGAAATATACACATACATATCCACACACACATATACACATACATACATATATCCTGATGATTCAGCAATTCTTTCACAGAATTAAGAGAATTATAATTTTCTAAAATATTTACAAAAAGAAAATAATGTCAGTGGTTTGCAGTCTTTCCAAAGCAAGGGCATGGATTCCAACTCATGCCACTTCCTCATTGGCACTTTGACCCATGGTAATAAACTGAGGCATCAAAAAACACACCTCTTTCAACAATAATTCTAGGATTTAAATGTTTCTTTTCATCCAGTTATGAAATAAATAAGTCGTGGGGATGTAATGTATAGCATGGTGACTAAAGTTAACAATAATACAGTATAGCAGTTGCTAAGAGAGTAGATTGGAAAAGACTTCAGCACAAGAAAAAAAAAATGTGTAACTATGTATGGTGATGGATGTTAACTGGACTTACTGTGGTCATCATTTTACAGTATATACAAATATTGAATCATCATGTCGTACACCTGAAAGTAATATAATGTTATATGTCAACCATACTTCAGTTAAAATATATTTTTGGTGCATTTCCTTTGGTATTTTTGGTGCATATCATTTCCTTGGGTGTTAATAAAGGAACACTTAGATCTATTGATAGAAAAAGGTGCATGATTGTCTATACTAAGAAAGTACCAAGAGATCAAATAGAGGGTATTACTGTATTACTAATATTTAATAGGAAGACAGCATCATCATCAATATGGTGCTTTTAGAGCCCCTCTCAACTTCCCCCAGGGTTCTTTCTATACATACACTTTTACCAAAGTTAGTCTTATTTATGCCCATTCTACTCTCACTTGCTGGCTAAAAATCTCCCTGAATACATTTTTATACTTCTTCACTGCACCTTGCATAGAGTAGATTCTCAAGAAGTGTGTTTGATGCAAACAGGTAAACACAAGTTGTGTGTGTAAATGGTTACCCATATAAAGGTTTAACAAAATCTTTTTCCTTTCCTGCATGAGAACTTAACCCTGAATTAACTGTCTGGCTCTGTTCCCCTGGTGACTTGATGAGGTGGTATGACAACTATGTCACCATATAACATTGCTTATGACTGACGATTAGCATCTGGATGGGAGAACTGTAAATACCTGACAGCATGTTTTGGGCTTTCTCTAGTGTGGTGACTTGGTATAGGGCAGGCCACTCATGGGGACACTGGAGACTATGCCTATGCAGTTGTTACAAGAGATACTGGTTTCTATGGAGCATGAAGCTTTTAAGCCAGGGCTATCCCTGCGTCTTCCCAGTGTGGACCTCGTCTGTGCACACCTGAGCTTCACTGCCGTGCCGGGCTACTGGCATGGACTGAACTCCTGCAAATGAGGAGCTGATGCTGCCCTGCTGGTAAGCCATTTCTGTCATCTTTTTAGTTAGTTCTTTTTTAGTTTTTTTCTTTAATGTTTATTTATTTATATTGAGACAGGTAGAGAGAGAGTGTGCACATGAGTGGGGGAGGGGGAGAAAGAGAGAGAGAGAGAGAGAGAGAGAGAGAGAGAGAGAGAGAGAATCCCAAGCAGGCTCCATGCTGTCAACGCAGAGCCCCACATGGGGCTCCATCTCATGAATCATGAGATCATAACCTGAGCTGAAATCAAGAGTTGGCCCCTCAACCAACTGAGCCACCCAGGCGCCCCCTGCTGTCCATCTTTCTGAGCTGCGTGGGGCTCTGTGCGGATGGCTCAGAGCCTGGAGCCTGCTTCAGATTCTGCGTCTCCCTTTCTCTCTGCCCCTTCCCCGCTCGCACTCTCTCTCTCTCTCAAAAACAAACATTGAAAAAAAGATATTTTAAAATATTTTCTAAAATGAAAACCTAGATTTGTCAAGCTAATTGAACTACTGAAATATAAAGTTAATGCAAGTTCCAAATTAGAAATAGCAAAAATAGTTTCTCATGCCAGCCCTGATCAGTTGGTAGTGACCATGCACACTCTGTGGAGAGAATGATTCTGAGGGAAAGAAGGCAGGAGCATCCATAACACCTACTCCAGTGCAGTACAGAGTGACAGCATGAACACCAAGGCCATCCCCCCCCCTTTTTTTTTTAACTTTTTTAAATGTTTATTTTATTTTTTAGAGAGAGAGAGAGAGAGTGCAAGCAGGGGAGGGGTAGAGAGAGAAGGAGACACAGAATCCAAAGCAGGCTCCAGGCTCTGAGTTGTCAACACAGAGCCCAATGCAGGGTTCGAACACATGAACTGCAAGATCACAACCTGAGCTGAAGTCGGATGCTCAACTGACTGAACCACCCACACACCCCAAGTCTGTTCCTCTTCTAAAAAAAAATAATTATGTACATGGCATTTTAAATAACTGATTGTGAAGTATTTGAAGCATACAAGAAAGTATGCAGAACAATACAATGAACACTTGTATATCCTCCACTCAGCTTTAGAAATCAAATACTTCCAATATGACTGGAGCCCAACAGGAGTCTCCTTCCCTAATGCAAATTTCTTCCTTGCCTCCAAGTAACCACAGTCCAAAAATGATATTTATCATCTTTATTCATTTTGTTACTTTTGTTATACACACATGCATCCCTAAGTGACATACAATTTTGCATGTTTTACACTGTATTTAAGTGGTAATAAGCATGTGGTATATATTCCTTTGCCCTTTGCTTGTTTTGCTTAACATTACATGTGGGATTCATCCATGCGGATGCACGTAGACCCAGTTCATTTATCTTTACTGTTGTCAGTATGAATTTAAGTGGACCCACATTGCTAGTGCGTTGGACACCCGGTCGAAGCAAAAGTAACTCCCTCTGGGGAGATGCACCCTTAAATCAGTCTTCACTGGATTCCACAGATTGAAATCCCGAACTCCAAAACATAAACAAGAAGCAGCAGCATCAAACCCTCAGAAGTTTAAGTAATATAGATATATGATATAAATGAATCTTTAAAATTTTAAATCCATTAAAGAATGGATTTTTTTTTAATTTAAATTTTTTTCTTTTAAAAAATGAAACAATGATTTACTGATAAAGAGAGACCAGGCAACAAGAAGGAAAAGCTGGTACTGGCAGTGGTCTAGTTTCACATGTCTGCAAACAAAGTAAGTGTGCTTAAAATATGAGACACTTAAAATTAATAAATATAAACCCAGGAGACTCACACACCGTACCTCTGAAAAATCATTCCTTTCTGCTTTTCGCACTGCGGACTCTGCCATCCAGTTCCTCAGCACATACCTAGGATTAACAGCTTCAGAGGGAAAAGTGTGTTTTGGAACAATAAATTACTAAGTCCACAAAGGCAATATGAAATCACCCCCAAAATTAGATAAGCTTTAAGAACTTTGCTGGAAGGCACAAATGAGAAGCAAAGATCAGCATCAGTCAACTCTGATTGTTTATAAACAATGTACAGTGTCTAATACCTTATGGTACAGAGAACACTTTTTTGAGCGCTATGATCAGTACTGGGTTTGGTTTTTCTCTTCAGTGGTTCATCATTACTTTGGGTTTTTTGCACCATATTCAGTTCACTGAGTATTTTCTTTTTTTTTTTTTTTTTAACGTTTATTTATTTTGAGAGCGAGTGGGGGAGGGACAGAGAGAGAGCATCCCAATCAGGCTCTGTAAGATCAGGCTCCTTCCTACAAACCCTGAGAACATGACCTGAGCCAAAACCAAGAGTCACAGACTTAACCGATTTAGGCGCCCCTCACTAAGCATTTTCTAAAGCTGGAGAAAGTAGTGAATGAATCTGAATTAGGCCCCACAGCCTGAGTGGAGGCGGGGGAAGAGAAGTTGCTACTTTTAACATCCTCAAGCTCAGAATTAAGGTCTGACTTAGTGGGACTGCTTAATGTTCATGCTGCCAAGAGCAAGCATGAAGGGTTACAGGAAGGCAAAACTCCTTATAAATTTACATTTTTGATAGTAACCACACATTTTTTCATATTAAAGGTAGTATAATGGCACATTTAAAAAATTCCAGAAACTATGTCTTTATTGGAGATGCGCTTTTTCCAAAACAATTTGTCAACTGAGTGGAGAGGGAGGATGCTTATCCCCACTGGCACAACAGAAATTCCGAGCAGACTCCAGAAATCACAATTTTGTGATTCTCAACAGTTTTCCAAACTACTTGAATGGTGGAAACACAAATTCCCTTTCAACTTGGTTTTAAAGATCTGCCATGATATGATGGATAATCTAATAAGATAAGTGCCTTGTGACCCAGCAATTCTCTAGGAACGTAGTCTATGAAAACAAATTAGAACTTAAAAACTATTATTTACATTAAAGAAAACCAGGAACAATTTAAATACTTAATATTAGGGGAATAGTTAAGTAAAACACTGTATACCCTTCCTAAGAAATATTATCCAGCCATTAAAAATGTTACATTATAAAGAATGAAGTAGTAAGGAAAAATGCCTTATTTATTCTTGGTAAAAAAATATATATACATCTAAAATTATACCATAGTATGATTACCATCACATATTTCTCCTAATCAATACACATGAAAAAGAAAAACAAGAAGTAAATACATCAAAAAGTAAATAGTAACTATGTTTACAAATACAGGGGATCTTTTTTTAGTCTTTCTGCATTTCTCAATTTTAATGTTTTATTTTTGCGAGCAACAGAGAGAGAGAGAGTGAACGGGGGAGGGAAGGGCAGAGAGGGGGAGACACAGAATCTGAGGCAGGCTCCAGGCTCTGAGCTGTCAGCACAGAGCCCAACACAGGGCTCGGACTCACGAACCATGAGATCATGACCTGAACCGATGTCGGCCACTTAACCAACTGAGCCACCCAGGTATTTTTCAATTTTAAAGAATTCATACAGAACTCCTTTAAAATAAAAACGTGTACACAAAAATATGTACAATCTTTAAACAAAAAGAAAACTAATGTGCAAGGGATGTTGTGGAAGTGCTTAGCTTAGGCAGAGGGAGAGAGGAAGCTTCCAATTAAAAGCTTGACAAATCTGGGGTGCGTGGGTGGCTCAGTCGGTTGAGCGTCCAACTTCAGCTCAGATCATGATCTCACAGCTCGAGAGTTCAAGCCCCGCATCAGGCTCTGTGCGACAGCTCAGACCCTGGAGCCTGCTTCGGATTCTGTGTCTCCCTCTCTCTCTGCCCCTAACCCACTCGCATTCTGTCTCTGTCTCTCAAAAATAAATAAACATTAAAAAAATTTTTAAGTTTGGCAAATTTGACACACATGTCATAGAAACCTGACAGTAAAATACTATTAAAACATACTGGGAATTTCAGCTACAAGCAGGAGTGCTTTGGACCAAGTTACAAATATGTAAACTACTTGAAAATCAGATAATTATAGATGTTTATAAGATTCTTTGAGGAGTTATCTAATTCTCTACATTTTTATCTAGTTGGGAACTTTCTGTTGGTAGGTTCTTTCTTTTGGCAATAAAATGTTAAGCAGTGCGTTAATGAGGATTATGTCCACACACAAGCCCAGCCAGAGTTACATATAATGTGATAATCCCTGATCCACTAGAGTGTTGACTACGTAAGGGCAGGACTCAAATTCATGTTTGAAGTCTCATCTTTAAACAATGAGATGGTGCAAAAAAAGGGAATATAAGAGGGACTTAGTATATCTTTCTGAAAAGGTAAATTTAGCTGTCAAGAGAGTTAAGGCTATGTTTTACTGAGTACATCATAATACAAAGAAAGCATGCCATTGCTACCCTCAATTGGAAAAGATCAGTATATCAGAAAGACTCAACGTCCATAAAACACTGAGCACTTCAAATTATTAAGCTCAACTAATCTCTAACAGGCTGGCAATGAAACGGGAAAATGGCAACTCTCTTTATCATTTATCTAATTCAATAAAAATAAAAATAAATCTTATCCTCGTAATTGTTAGTTATTAACATAATTTAAGAGACAAATTATTTCAAATATAGCATCTTCCATTGTTCTTTCTTTTTTTGAGAGATAGAGACAAAGTATGTGCATGCAGGGAAGAGGGGCAGAGAGAGAAAAATAGAGAGAGAGAATCTTAAGCAGGCTCCACACTCAGTGCAGACCCTGACCAAGGCTCAGTCCCACAACCCCAGGATCATGAGCTGAGCCAAAATCAAGAGTTGGATGCTCAACTGACTGAGCCACCCAGGCACCCCATCTGTGTTTTTTTTTTTTAATGTCCAGGAAGAAGAATGAAGAAGGAATTTTTTCTTTATCCTCGTATCTACAAAAGGTCAGGTCTAAAATATTTACTTGAGGCCACAATTTATATTTATACCTGTGGACTAGGCCTACAGTTATATTTTATAATGAGGCTCAAACCCAGGATTTCAACATAGTTGGCCTTGAGGTCTACAATAGCTGTGTTCTAAGGACAAATAAAGATTCTTCTGAGCCTGTGCCACAAATTCACTACTAGGCACAAAGAAAGCAAAATTACACTGATGCATTTTCAGAATTACAACCAAGTTAGTTTTATTGCAGAAACCCACTTGTATAATGCTGGAGCTATAATGGCTTGCCTAGATGCATAGTAAGGACAGTCATCAAAAGCATTTATTAAAGTTTTAATATGAGCTGGGCTGTGTGGGCACAGTGTGACATAAAAGAGAAGAGATCAATGTCCTCTGGTGGCTTATGATCATAGAGTTATTTGGAGGTTTAAAAATAATAAATCTTGCAGAATTAAAAAAAATTCTAAGACCTTTAAAACACTATTATTTAGGGACGCCTGGGTGGCTCAGTTGGTTAAGCGTCCGACTTCCGCTCAGGTCATGATATCATGGTTCATGAGTTCAAGCCCTGCATCGGGCTCTATGCTGACAGCTCAGAGCCTGGAGCTTGCTTCGGATTGTGTGTCTCCCTTTCTCTCTAACTCTCCCCTGCTCACTCACTCTCTCTCTCTCTCTCCCAAAAATACATATTAAAAAAAATTTTTTTTAATTTTTAAATAAATAAAACACTCATCTTTGATGTTCCCACTGCTTGCAATTTGGAGCATCTACAAAAAAATTTTAAAGCAAACCTTCCCCTAATCTACTGTTAATTTTTTTAATGTTTTGAAACAATATATAACAGCAATATATTTTTAGTCTTTTGGTTTCTAGAAAACATTAAGTCATCCCAGTCTTCCCAACAACCCTGTGACGAAGATACTTAATGTACTCTATACTAGTATTATAGCTGATGCTTATCGAGTACTTATTATGTGCCAACTACTATCTCCCTGAATTTGTGCAACAGCCTATGATGTAAATGCACTTTATAGGTGAGGAAACAAAAGAGGGGTCAACTAGATAGAAATGTTTTAAAACTGGATGGTCACGGTTGCACAATTTTTTTAATTAATAATTTTTTTTATTTTTTAACTTACATCCAAGTTAGTTAGCATATGGTGCAACAATGATTTCAGGAGTAGATTCCTTAATGCTCCTTACCCATTTAGCCCATCCCCCTTCCCACAACCCCTCCAGCAGCCCTCTGTTTGTTCTTTATATTTAAGAGTCTCTTATGTTTTGTCCCCCTGCCTGTTTTCTTTTTAATTTTTTTTAATGTCGATTTTTGAGAGAGAGACATACAGAGTGTGAGAAGGGGAGGGGCAGAGAGAGGGAGACATTAGAATCCAAAGCAGGCTTCAGGCTCTGAGCTGTCAGCACAGAGCCTAACGTGGGGCTTGAACCCACAAATTGTGAGATCACGACCTGAGCTCAAGTCGGATGCTTAACGGACTCAGCCACACAGGTGTCCCGTCCCCCCTCCCTGTTTTTATATTATTTTTCCGTCCCTTCCCTTATGTTCATGTGTTTTGTATCTTAAAGTCCTCATATGAGTGAAGTCATGATATTTGTCTTTCTCCAACTGACTAATTTCACTTAGCTTAATACCCTCTAGTTCCATCCACATTGTGGCAAATGGCAAGACTTCACTCTTTTTGATTGCCAAGTAATACTCCATTGTACATATATATACCACATCTTCTTTATCCATTCATCTGTTGATGGACATTTGGGCTCTTTCCATACTTTGGCTATTGTCGATAGTGCTGCTATAAACATTGGGGTGCATGTGCCCCTTTGAAACAGCATACCTGTATCCCTTGGATAAATACCTGGTAGAGTTGCACAATTTTTTAAATTCAGTCTAAAAAAATCACGGTACACTTAAAATGAGTGAATTTTATGTAAATGATACCTCAGTAAGGCCCCTAAAAAGTATATATACACACCAGAAAGAGAAAAGGAGGGATGAAGGAATCAAATGACTTGCTTAATAACATGTAGGAAATAAATGGCCAAACCAGAGCTCGGGCACAGCAGGCCCACCTCTGGAGCCTATGCCATGCTATCTCTCTGAGGAAAATAAACTCAGGTCAAGACCATACATAGGAATGAAGACTCCCTCAGGGAAATGAAGAATTGGACTTCACTACACAGGACACTCTTCTTAGATGTTTTATTTCTTCACATCTGTACAATTCTTCAATTCCACATCCCTGATACACATTGTTACATGAATTTGTGCAATCAATTTCTTATATATTTGCATTTTCACATCAGTTAAGCATATAATAATAACATATGGAAGTGTGCCTTTAAAAACGTAACTGAGCTATCATTATGAACTTTTATCATGCCTTTGCTCTTTGTGAAAATTTATCTTTTTCCCTTGAGAGCCCACTGTTCAGCACTTACTGTTTCTCTAACATAACTCAAAGCTGCAGCCTTGACTTCACTGAAATTTCTTTCATTTTATCATCTCATCCATCCTGTCATAACCAAACAAATCCAAATACTAAAGACTTCCACCACATGTTATTCTTTCCATTTCTTCTTTCTCTTGACTGCTGACTGTCCATACTCTGAGCTGGCTTATAAATTCTGTACAACCACAGCAGTGGACAGAAGTGGAAACTAAATCCATGCTGGGCCTCAAATAGATCACTCACTTCTCTGTAAAAACTAAACTTGGTTTTATTTCTACAAGAAGGTCTTGAGTTCAAGAAGCAATCTCATTCCCTAACCTCACATGGAATGTGAGCATCATCATTATTTCATTCACATGAATCGGCCACCCTGATGACACACACTAGCTCTCTATACAAGTCCTAAGTGAGGCAGGAGTGCTCAGGCACTCAGCCTAACTTCTTTGATCTTAGACTCCATACTGCAAAAAGAACTAACTTCCATTGTTTTCTTCACCAAACCAACTGTGAAGTCACATGGTAAACTGAAATCAGTATTAGAGATGATTTATTTTCAGAGCTAGCATTTACTGGATGTGTATTATGGCCCCGGCACTGTAACTAGATACCTTACATATATTATTACGCTCCAATACTACATCCCTGCAAAATATCCCCATTATACAACAACTAAGGACTTTTAAACTCAGAGAGTTAAGTATCTTTCAGATCATACAGCTAAAAAGTCACAAGAGGAGACCCATCTGCCAGATCCCCAAACTCACCTTCTTTCATCATAACCCAAACTACCTTGTCTCTCCCCATCTTTTAAGACTATATCTTATTGGGGCACCTAGATGGCTCAGTCACTTAAGCGTCCAACTTCAGCTCAGGTCATGATCTCTAGGTCTGTGAGTTCAAGTCTTGCTTTGGGCTCTGTGCTGACAGCTCAGATCCTAGAACCTGCTTCAGATTCTGTGACTCCCTCTCTCTCTGCCCCCACCCTGCTCACACTCTGTCTTTCTCTCAAAAAAATAAATAAATAAATAAACATTTAAAAAAAAAAAAAGACTATATTATTTTAGGAACGCTTGGGTGGCCCAGTCGGTTGAGCGTCCAACTCTTGATTTTGACTCAGGTCATGGTCTCATGGTCTTGGGACTGAGCTCTGCATTGGGCTCTGCACTGTGGGCATGGAGCCTGCTTGGGAATCTCTGTCTGTCTGTGTCTGTGTGTGTGTCTCTCTCTCCCTCTCTCTGCCCTTCCCACGCTAGCACATGCGTGATATGCCTCTCTCAAATAAAATTTTAAAAAGGACTATATGATTTTAACATCTGTATGCAAACTTATTAAAAGCAGAACTATTATACTGTGTGAAATGTCATTAGGCAAGCTCATAGATGACACTTCAACTCAACTAAAATACACTCAAGTAAAATTATCCTAGTTAACAACAAGCCAAAAATACCAACACCAAAATCAAAAAGACCCCTCAGTTCCTCAAGTAGTTACTTCCAGCTTTCAAAAGAATGTTGCTTTTATGTGATAATCCTTAAAATTGGAAAAATCAAAAGGCTTACTTACTTGTCATTCTTTTTCTTCTTTCAGAATCTGAATCGTTCATGTTACTAACAATGAATAAAACAAAGGACAAAATTAACCACTGTCTCCTTATATCATAGCTTTTTTCAAAAGGGTGGGAATTATTTCACAAGACAAATATTGGGAAAAAAACATTTAAAAATCACATTGCATCAGTGTCTGAAAGGAAGATAGAAAATACTGAGTTTGATTAAATAATATACAAAATACTACCTTGTTTAATTATTTTAGCTAATTCCAAGTCTTTTATTTTTACCAATTAAAAAAGTTTTGTCTAAAAATCTAAATTTTCTGATACTTTTCCTTATCTTAAACATGGTTTTCTGAAAATAATTTAGCTTTTTCTTGACTAATCATGGTTGTCTTTATAAACAGCCTTCAGGGGCCATTAAACTGGGAAAAGCTATTTCTTCCTGTGGTTTTCCCATCTCTCCGTTCAGGGGCCACTACCTACAATGTCTTTACTCCCAAGTAATTCACTGTGATTTATGAAACAAAGTAACTTATCACAAGTGTAGAAGATGTGACAACTAACAGGCATGGATAGAAAGAAACCTGAGAAGCTCTTCTCCAGAGCTTCAGGGCATGGGCTCCCAAGGAACTTGGGGAACAGTGTTATCAGAGTTGGGGTGAGCAGACAGGTGCTCTCTGCATGGGTGAGGTGTTGCTGTGGACGCCTAGGCAGGTGCAAAGTACTCAGCAGTAGAAGGAAATGTTGGAGAATTAAAGAAAGAAAGGCTTGATGGCTTGACTCTGCTAAAGTAATACAACATTGCATCCTTTTTCGGAAATGGTTAGATTGCCTTACCTCTTCAGTCTCAGCAGGTACTGGGATACCCAGGCTGGAAAGAGCTTGTGCTTGGAAATCATATTCAGCGCCCAGAATTGCTAAATGAAAATACAATAATAGGCTGCTTAGTATATTAATATTGGTTCAGTTTATTTTAACTTCATATTACTTTAAATTATATTCCTTAATAATAACTTATCCAGATTTTTTAAGACATGCTATTTCAAGTAGAAGTAGTACTAAAAAAAGAATAATATTTTCTTTTTCTTGTTTTTTAATGTTTATTTATTTTTAGAGGAAGAGAAAATACATGTGAGCAGGGGAGGGGCACAAAGAGAGGGAGAGAGAATCCCAAGCAGGCTCCATGCTATCAGCACAGAACCTGATGTGGGGCTCGAACTCACAAACCGTGAGATCATGACCTGAGTAGAAATCAAGAGTCAGACACTTAACCAACTGAGCCACCCAGGTGGCCCTTCCTTCTCTTTATATAACATTCAACTCTAAAGTTCTAATTCATGGAAAGCCATATAATGGCATGATTTAAGATACATAAAAAACAAAGTTCTTATAGAGATTACACATGAATACTGATATTACCAAAAGCTTTCCTTTAAATAATGTGTAATTTACTTTTAAAAAGCTAATTTGTGGGGCAAATTGAGGAGGCCCAAAGAGGGGTTCCTCACTACTCCAAGCATTCTCTAACACGAAATTCTAGCCCTACAACCACGGGCTAAGAGCTCCATAGCATGAAGGGGCCTCATCGGGCATGGGTAAACATGAGAATCAGATCCTGATATTTACCTATCGACAGAAAATAAACTGAAAGCTAACAATAATTTACTTTTATTACTATATTGAGCTACTTACGGTGAAGGGCTCATGGGAAAAAGATGCAGATAATCCAGAGGTTAAGAACAGGGGCTCTGGAGAAAGCTGCCAGTGTTTGAACCCAGCCAGCCACTTACTAATAGTGTGAGCTGGCACTACATAGCCTCTCCATGCCTCAGTTTCTTTACCAGTAAAATAGAAATAACAGTGGTACCTGCCCATATGTCGTGGCACAGATTATACATATAAAATGCTTAGAATAGTGCCTGAAACATAATAAGCACTCAATACATGTTAGCTATTAGTGTTATTATTATTAATTTTTCATTACTTTGTAAAGCATTTACTATAATGCCTGTCCCAGAGTAAGTTTTTAATAATAGTGGGTTCTCAATAAGTGCTTCTTGAATAAATAAATGCATTGTGAGGCTATAAAAAGATAACATTAACTAGGCACAGAATATCATGTAATATAATGAAGAGATTGAAATTTCAAAAAATAAGGCTGAATTTTAATCTCAAAAACAATAATAAACAGTGATTACAATATAAAATACTTAAACCTGTTCAGAAAAGAAACAGGCCCAAAATGGAGTCACTTGTGCTAAGCCCACATCACCAAACCAAAACTTAATACCTAACCTAATTGCAGTTTCAACCTCCCCCAGGAAGGTAATCTTAACTGGTCAGCTGGAACTCCCGGGTCAGCAGCAGTGAGGTAATCCACCTGATAGACCCCTACCATCCTTCCCCCAAAAGATGACGTAATCTGCTCTTTCCTTGTCCCTGTCCCCTTCTGCCTATAAAAGTCCCCCATTTTGTACAGCTCCTCAGAGCTCCTTTCTGTTTGCTAGGTGGGATGCTGCCCCATTCATGAATTGTTGAATAAAACCCATTGGATCTTCAAATTTATACAGCTGAATTTTGTTTTTTAATAGACCTTAGAAATAGATCTAGGTATCTAAAAATCTATAAGTAAGAATCTTCTGGTAGTACCCATAATATTTCATAAATGCAATGTGTTCGTGTTGAAATAAAAAGGCAACACATACTTTTAAAACTAAGTTAAGCCCCTGCCACTTTAGAGACCGTTTGGCAGTTTCTTAAGGAATCAAACGTACATTTTACTAAACAATCCAGCAATTCCACTCCTAGGATCTATCCAAGAGAAATGAAAACATATGTTCACACCAAAACTTGTACATGAATGTTCAGATCAGTATTTACTCACAGTAACCAAAAAGTGGAAATAACCCAAATGTCCATCAACTGGTAAATGCATCAGCCAATGGTGGTATATCCACACAGCGGAGTACCGCTCAGCAACAAGGAGGAAAGAATTACCGATACAGATAACACCATGGCTGAACCTGAGAACTAGGCTAATGGAGAAGCAAAAGACTACACACTGTATGAGTCCACCTATAGGAAATGTCTAGAAAATGAAAACCGTGAGACACAAAATTAATTAGTAGGTGGTTGGGGGCTAGGAGTGGAAACAGGGATTAACTACAAATGGGCAGGAAGGATCTCTTTTAGGGTGATGGAATTGTTCTAGAATTGTGATAACTGCATAGATCTATAAATTTTTAAAAAATCATTGAATTATATGCTTCAGGCCAGTGGAATTTCATGGTATGCAAATTATACCTCAATAAGTCTGTTAAAGAATACTGAATTAAGAGGGGCACCTGGGTGGCTCAGTCGGTTGAGCGGCTGACTTCGGCTCAGGTCATGATCTTGCGGTCCGTGAGTCCGAGCCCCGCGTCGGGCTCTGTGCTGACAGCTCAGAGCCTGGAGCCTATTTCAGATTCTGTGTCTCCCTCTCTCTGACCCTCCCCCGTTCATGCTCTGTCTCTCTCTGTCTCAAAAATAAATAAACGTTAAAAAAAATCAAAAAAAAAAAAAAAAAGAATACTGAATTAAGAGAAAAACAAATGTTGCAAATTACTACCTGGGGAATGTTGAGCTCCTGTAACTGGCTTTGAGTTATCTCGCTAAGCTGCCGAAATGTCATGGTAAAATCAGCTGCTGTCTTTTCCATGAGCTAATGAAAATGATTATATTTATCAATCTCAATTCTTCAAGAATAGTAATTCAAATACAAGGAAAAAAAGATATAAAATGACAAACTCACATGTAAGAGAAATGCAATTAAATCATCATCACCCTTTGTTTCCCCAAGTAATCCCAATTTGGCTTTGAACAATTCTCTAAATCTGAAAGAGAAATGTTATTTCAATTCAACTCACTATTTCAAGAATTGTCCCCAAACCAACCAGGAGGCTTTAATATCTGTATTCAAAAGGACAAACCTTGTATAATAAAGAACTGGATACCCCTCAAGAATCTGAGCAGCTCTACAGGAAGAAAAAAGAAAGGACAATGAAATCTTTATTTAAAATTAACATTCTTAAGTTATCAGAACAAAGTGAACCTTTTCATATATTAAATATAATTATTGTATTTACCAATCTCAATTCCCATATTTCATAAAAATATAAAGATTAAAGCATTCTTAACCTTAAACTCATCTTTTTTTTTATGTTAGTTTATTTTTGAGAGAGAGAGAAAGAGGGAGCATGCACAAGTGGGGGAGGGGCAGAGAGACAGATGAGGAGGGGAGACACAGAATCCAAATCCAAAGCAGGCTCCAGGCTCTGAGCCGTCAGCACAGAGCCCAATGTGGGGCTGAAACTCACAAACTGTGAAATCATGACCTGAGCCCAAGTCAGACATTTAACTGACTGAGCCACCCAGGTGCATCCCCCCACCTTAAACTCAATCTTTAAAAAAATTAAGTTTCTACTTTTTTTTTTTTTAACTTTTTTAATGTTTGTTTATTTTTGAGAGAGAGAGTAGGCAAGCAGGGCAGGGGCAGAGAGAATGGGGGACAGAGGATCCAAAGCAGACTCTGCACTGACAGCGGAGAGCCCAATATGGGGCTCGAACTTGCAAATTGCTAGATCATGTCCTGAGCCGAAGTCAGACACGAAACTAACTAAGCCACCCAGGTGCCCCTAGTTTCTATTTTTTTTTTTTAATGTTTATTTATTTCAATGAAAGAGAGTGCATGTGCATGAACCAGGGGAGGAGGGGCAGAGAGAGAGAGAGAGAGAGAGAGAAAGGGAGAGAGAGAGAATCCCAAGCAGACTCTGTGCTGTCAGTGCAGAGCACAAAGAGGGGCTTATCTTTTTTTTTTTTTAATGTTTATTTATTTCGAATGAAAGAGAGCGTGTGAGTGTGCAAGGGTGGGGGGGGGGGGTGGCGGCAGAGAGAGTGAAAGAGAGAATCCCAAGCAGACTCCATACTGTCACACTGCGGAGCTGGACGTAGGGCCTGAACTCATAAATCATGAGATCATGACCCGGGCTGAAACCAAGTCAGTCGCTTAACCAACTGAGCCACCCAGGTGCCTCTATTTCTTAATATTCTTAAATGTATTTTAAATTATACAAAAGCTCAACTCTTCCTGCAGCTCCACTCTCTTTACCTTACTGACCTCACCCCATACAAGTCTTCCCCTTGCTCATTCTGAAGCAGCCATAGAGGCCTTCTTGTTGTTCCTTAAACACCCCACGTACCCACTAATGGCCTCTGCATAGGCTAGTCCCTTGTCCAGAGCACCCTTCCCCAAGCATCTGTGTGGCTTGCTCCCGTGACTCCTTCAAGCCTTTGCTCAATGAGATGCTGATTATCCTTTTAAAACTGCAAACCCTTCCCTATCCCCTGCTTTATTTTTCTCCATAGTATTTACCTCCTTTCTAATTGGCTATGTAACTATTTATTCTGTTTGACTGTCTCTCCCACCAGAAGGAAGTACCACAAGGACACAATTATTGTGCTGTTTTATTTACTGCTATCCCCCCAGCACTTGGAACGGTGACGGGCACCTCAATAAGTATTTGTCTCATGAATAAATGGACTCTGCAGGGCAAAGGGGATATAAAATTAATGGAGACAAAAGTGACTGTTCAATGAATAACATCTTATATTGCTTTGATTTTGAACTATGTGATGTATTACCAATACATTTTTAAAATATATTAATTAAGGAAACCAAAGATGGCGTATAAAACTTCTATTGTAGCAATTTTTTTGCAACCCAGGATTAATGAAATCACTATATGGTTTGCCATCCATTTGTGATCTTGTTGTACTGGAAATGGTAAGTTTTAGACTTAGGGGAGTTCGGGGGAGAGAGAGAAGGTAAATATACTCTATCTCCTAGCAAATACATTAAAGACACACAAATGATTAAAATGTGATCCTGCCCTCAAGGAGTTGAATGTCCACTGGTTATATCAAGAAATGTTTTAACAGTCTATGTAATTATTAACATACTTAGATTATTATTCAGGCTTATTGATATACATACAGGAGATATTTCGAGTAACTAAGTATAAATATTACTTATTTATAATAAGTTACCTATTTATTATTTACTCTGTTGTTTAAAAAGGCAACCATGTACCACTTTTTCTTCAGCCTAAATTCAGAATGAGAGATCACACAATGGTCAGATTGTGATTAAAAGTTCAGCTTTATCACTGACAAAAGCTAGTCTGGAGAATATGGCTTAAGTCTGTGGATAAATAGGCATGTTAACAAATTGTGCCTAAATTAGAAAGTTTTACTCACTCAGTTACTAAAACAGCAGTCACAACGATGGACCTCCCCCCCACTTGGGCACACCCCTATAAAATTTTCATATAAAAAAGCAGAAAATGTACTCTTTCCCTGGACTGACAGCTTTCCAAAAAGAGAGGTATTAATAGGAGGAGCCTCACAAGTTTAGTTTCTTCTCCCATATTCATCAAACGGATCATTAACCCTTCCTTCCCCAAATAGGAGTAAGTGGACAAAGAGAAGGACTGTGTACTCTAATGAAGACCCCCCCCAACCACAATGAACCACTTTTAAGAGTATTCAAGCCCAAAGACTAAACCAGAGATAGATGTCAAAGGAAGATGGCAGTTCAAATGAATTTTTGGTGCCTGCCCCTCCCTGCTCTAATTCAGCCTCTCTCCCCTGGCTACAGAGTCTTGGGGCCTGGAGTGTCTGGGCAGGACTGCAGGCCCTCACTCGTGAGGTACAGCATGGCTGAGCAGAGCAGGTCCTACCTGTATATATGCTACTGGAAAGAGTTCGTGGGCTCCCTGGCTTCTTCAAGCCTACAGGAAACCTGCTAAAACCTGTCTACCCCAGAAGGTGGGAGAATGCTAGCTTGGCGCTGAGGAGAGCTGGGAGCAGAGAGGCAGCCTACCAGAGGCCCAGTGGAAAGCTGAAAACTTGCCTGTGCGTACTCTGCTGGCACATGAAGGGTGTATCACCACATAACTGGAGCTGAACCCCAACAGAGAGGCAAAGGGAAGTAACACAGTACCAAAGTGGGCTCGTACCCGCAGAGAAGAAAAACGAAGGAACAACAGAACAGTTGGCCCTTAGTAAAATGGAACTGCTCTTGGAGACAGATAACAATATGAAAATAATAATAATAATAATAATAAGATACTTAAGAACAAACTATACCTCAGTAGGCATTCTAGAACTATAAAATATTGTTTCAGACTACAAAATTCAGTAGATGAATTGAGAGAGAAGACAGATACTCCTGAGACTCGATTTTGTGGCCTAGAAAATCAACTAGAAGAAATAACCACAAAACACCATACAAAAATACAAAGAAATGGAAAGCATAAGTAAAAATAATAATAATAATAATAATAAAAGAATTGGGAATATATGGAGGATTCATACAAATAATGGAGTGCCAGAAGCACAAAAAGAAATGTATGGAAGAAAGTCAATACATAAACAATAGCAGAGATTTCTCTCACTGGGTATATAGTTACAGCCGGAGAAGCAGAACCCTTATTGGTACTATAGAACAAGGGATTTATTTTTGGAATTTGACCTATGACTGTGGGAGCTGGTGAGGAATTATATATAACACTGTTGCTTCTGTGTCTGGTTTTGGGGCTAAAAGCCAGCAGTGAAGACAGGACAGAAAATTGGATGTGAGGGGCACCTGGAAGGCCCGGTCAGTTAAGCATCCAACTTTGGCTCAGATCATGATCTCAGTTTGTGAGCCCGAGCCCTGCATTGGGCTCTGTGCTGACAGTGCAGAGCCTGCTTTGGATCCTCTGTCCCTCTCTCTCTGCCCCTCCCCTGCTCATGCGCACACACACTCTCTCTCTGTCTCTCTATCTCAAAAATAAACATTAGGGATGCCTGGGTGGCTCAGTCTGTTGAGTGTCTGACTCTTGGTTTTGGCTCAGGTCATGATACCGCGTTTTATGGGTTCGAGCCCCGCATCAGGCTCCATGCTGACAGTGCAGAGCCTGCTTGGGATTCTGTCTTTCCCTCTCTCTCTGCCCCTCCCTGCTTGTTCTGTCACTCTCGAAATGAGTAAATAAATTTTAAAATAATTAAAATAATTTTTTAATAAACATTAAAAAGCTTTTAATGTTTCTTATTTTTCAAAAAAAATGATCATTTGGGGTGCCTGGGTGGCTCAATCAGTTAAGCCTCTGACTTTGGCTCAGGTCATGATCTCACAGTTCGTGAGTTCAAGGCCCGTGTCAGGCTCTATGCTGACAGCTCAGAGCCTGGAGCCTGCTTCCGAGTCTGTGTCTTTCTCTCTCTCTGCCCCTCCCCTGCTCATGCTCTGTCTCTCTCTCTCTCGCTCTCAAAAGTAAATAAACATTAAAAACAAATTTTAAAAAATCATTATACAAATATATTTTTACAGATTTAATTAGTGGATTTAGGATTTACTCACAGCTGCCTTTGCCTAGGATCCAGTATTGGGTTTAAAGCTTGCAACAACTTGTTTAAATTAAATATCCCAATATTGGCCTGATTTCCTATTTTATATCTTCCTTCATCATCAGATGTGTTTGGGACAAAATCTGTTGAAAACAAAAAACACTAGCATTTTGTAGTGGGGATAATTGTCTCTAAGTTTATATTTACACTTAATAAATTTATATTTATTAGATGTATTTATATTTATTAAATCTTTGTCTATAAACATTTAATTCAAACATAACATAAACACTTACTACCCATACACATGAAATTCTTTTTAAATATGAATATGAATATTTGCCTAAAAGAGGCAAGTTCTAACCTGCAAGAATTATCAGGGGATCACACATATACTTCAAACTCTACCTCAAGTCATGTCCTCCACCCTCCACGAAGCCCGCCTGGATCCCTCCTTGTAAGTATTGTGTTACTGTTACCTCCATTTTATAGGTTGGTAAAGTGCCAAGTTAAGTGACTTGTCCAAGGGCACAGAGCCGCTAAGGGTCAGATGCCCGAAGTCACACCCGCATTGGTCTCACACATGTTCCCCACTCCCCTCCCTGGCATCTTCTCTAATATGTCATTCTTTAAGGGCAGAGACCACAAAGGACTCATTTTTGAATCCTTATAGCCCCAGAAGATTAAGTACCACGTTTTATGAGTGAACCCAATTCTCTCTACTACCCCACCACTGTATTAGCTATAACAGTTTATCTAAAATAAACCTGTGATAATTTTTTAGTGAAATAAGATATATGTGTGTAAACATCTTACATGTTTACATATAAATCACTCTTACCTGGATTATAGGCTTCCATAAAACCAAATGGACCATAGTCAATTGTAATGGATAACAAACTGAAGTTATCAGTATTACAAACACCTGAAACCACAACAAAAAGTTTCTGAAAACACGGTAATAAAACAATAAAGCATTTTTAAATGCATAAAATTATCCAGAATAGGAAAGGTAATGGAAATGCATTTGTTTTGGAAATGCGGCAAAATTAGATTATCAATTGAAAGTTTAACTGGTGATACCAAATAGCTTAATATATATTAAAACTATATTTTTAAATTAAATTTACCCTTTTGTTTTATACCCTACCCCCTGCAAAGATTTCAAACACTGCAGGAACAAAAGCCCCAAGAAATAAAAATTCTTCTTACTTATCCTCAATTTCTAGCATTTGTTAAAACAATATATGTTGCTTGGAATGGAATTGAGGCTAATAAAGGAATAAGATTAATTCATATTCAAAGGATGGGAAAAGGGAAAAACATGGCTATGCATTCCAGTAACAGTCACCAGCTGTGGGGAGAGAGTATGCCTCGCAGGCCGGGGAGGCTATGGCTGGGGTAGGAAGAAGCCGGGGAATAAATACACCAGCCTGTTACATACAGGATATTTGGCAACGGTGTCCAATGTAGAGTTTCAGCCTTTCTCTGTTTACAAAACGTGAACTATACAGACTCTCTAACCCAGCCATTCCACTTTAGGGGTCTATCCTCAAAAAGTCACCTTCAAGAATACAAAGATACAGTTGCATGGTAGTCACTGCAGCAGAGTTCATAATAGCAAAAACTCTGAAATGCTGAGCCCACTCTCCCTACCCCAACCACCCCAAGAGAGATACACAGAGTATATTTGTGATAAGCTAAGCAGATTTCAAGAAGTTTTGCAGTGTGGGAATTCCGTTTGGTATTTATCTAGACACATTAGTAAGTGTACGATTTGTTTTTCAGTTATTCTTAGTTCAGGCACATATTCCTCCCTATGCAATTTCACACACAAGATGGCTTCATACATACAAGCCAGGCCTGCCTTTTTCAAAGATTATGAATATCCTCCAAAACAGTCCAAAAGAATTGATAGGAAATGGTTAACAATGATTGCCCTCGAAAATGGAATTCACACTCACTTCTGTATATTTTAAAGCATTTTTTTTAATGTTTATTCATTTTTGAGAGACAGAGCATGAATGGGAAAGAGGCCAAGAGAAAGGCAGACACAGAATCTGAAGCAGGCTCCAGGCTCCAGGCTGCCAACACAGAGCCTGACATGGGGCTTGAACCCACGAACCACGAGATCATGACCTGAGCCAAAGCCAGCCGCTTAACTGACTGAGCCATCCAGGCACCCCTCACTTCTGTATATTTTAAATTCTTTACCTTAAGCATGTAGTGCTTTTATACTTAAGATTTTTAAAACAGCTTTAAAGAGATCTAAATATAATACATGTAGCCACGAGGTTAAAAAGCTTTACAAGTAATAACATCCTCATCAAATTGAGGATGCCTATTCTATTTTGTGTATACTGTTCCCCTCAAAACCATTTCAAACACGAGAAAATTGTTTCTCTGTTGCTGAAAAAAAAATCATAGGCTATAAATGTTAAGAAGCTCATCAGCAGGAATATTTTGAGGCACACAAAAAAGAAGTCTTCTGCTTCAACAAATTAACTCTACTTCCCCAGCAGAAAAATGACACATCAGTAGATAACTTACCATGAGCAAAACCAACAGACATCCACAAGGCAATGAGTTGTGCTGTCTCTGATACCACAACAGAGAAGAAATCCTAAAATAAAATTCAGAAATTTGTCAGATTTTTCAGGAATGCATACTCTTTTAGGATCTTCTGGTAAGTCACAAGGAGAACATGGAAAACATTCAGAGAGCCAAAACCTAACTAAAGAAATGGAAATTAGTAGGTGTAAGAAAAACATGGAAGAATGTAGGGAATTAGCAAGAAATAATCTCTAATGGCTCAAAGTATTATGGCCAGGCTTTCCCCACGTCCAGTAAGAACAGGGAAAGCATTAGAA
The DNA here is from genome assembly GCF_018350195.1 of Panthera tigris. Lineage (NCBI taxonomy): Eukaryota > Metazoa > Chordata > Mammalia > Carnivora > Felidae > Panthera > Panthera tigris. Next base: position 24,366,807 of record NC_056666.1, read on the forward strand.
TTCAGCACAAGGGAGTTAAAAGTAAAGTGAGTTCTTAAACTTTGAAATGAATGGCCAACAAAAATAATGCCATTCCATTCTCTGTGACTGCTAAGAGGGTAAAAGAGGGTACAATAATCAAAACATTTCCACAAGAACAGAAAATTAGGGGTGCCTGGGTGGCTCGGTCGGTTAAGCATCTGACTCTCGGTTGAGGCTCAAGTCACGGTCTCATGGTTCGTGAGTTTGAGCCCCACGTCATGTTCCGTACTGACAGCTCAGAGCCTGGAGCCCGCTTGGGATTCTGTGTCTCCCTTTCTCTCTGCTCTCCCCTGCTCACGTTGTCTCTCAAAATAAATAAATAAACCTGGAAAGAAAGAAAGAAAGAAAGAAAGAAAGAAAGAAAGAAAGAAAGAAAGAAAGAAAGAAAGAAAGAAAGAAAGAAAGAAAGAGAAAGAGAGAGAGAGAGAAAGAGAGAGAGAGAGAGAGAGAGAAAGAAAGAAAGAAAGAAAGAAAGAAAAGAAAATCACATGTTTTCTTGTTATGGATTATGTGTATTTTAGAATGACTAATATAGAAATATCCATATATCTCACATGTGAGAAAAGAACACATAGGACCAAGTTACAAATGCTGCACAAAAAATAATGTTTAGAGTCAGGATGCAGTAGTATCTGTTCTTTAGATCCTTTCAAACAAATCCGCTTTTTTTTTAAATGTTTATTTATTTTTGAGAGAAAGAGACAGAGTGCAAGCGGGGGAGGAGCAGAGAGAGAGGGAGACACAGAACCCGAAGAAGGCTCCAGGCTCTGAGCTTTCAGCACAGAGCCCAACACGGGGCCAAACCCAAGAACCATGAGATCATGACCTGAGCCAAAGTTGGATACTCAACCGACTGAGCCACCCAGGTGTCCCACAAAACCACTTTCTTATCTGTGTCTTGTTTCTGAAGTGGCTCACCTTCTTTTCCTCTAACAAAATGTTCAGAGTGCTCTTTTTCCTTTCCTACCTTTAGTTCTTTAAGTTATAAGTTGTAACCATTGACGTTGACAAGCAATGAGAGAAGACCAAATACCACCCTTTGTCTTTAAAAACTTACCACGTATCTGTTAGGTTCTGCGACCTCTACTGAGGGGAAATGCTCCCGTATGATGAAGTCTAATAATGTCCTGGAGAGAAGAAGGGGAGAGTATCGGCATGCCTCTGCATCAAACCATCTAAATCCACCCTTGACATTCGGGAAGCCATTAGATTCAAGCTTAAATTTTTAAAAACTGAAATAAGATTTTACTCCCAAAACAGCCATAGAGAAATCTTTCCTCAACACCAGTCAAAACTGGGAATGTGTTTCTAAGATAGGATTAGATTCCATCTGATTGTGTTGCAGAGTCAGCTTAGTTCAGTACATACCCAGTGCACATGTCCTGCACCTGCTGTATGCTGCACCCTATGCAAATCCTGACAAGACCCAGACCCAGAATCCAAGCAGAAGTGAACGAAAAAACAAATGGGAAGTTAGAAATAATGCCCAGCGAGTATAGACAACTCTCTCAACAAGCAGGGATGACCACGAGCTCAGTGAACATTTGCTAACGTAAGAGACACAGAGACCCCTCGTGACCAATGTGATGACTTCTCTGCTTTGCTTATTCATTTCCCTCAATGTCTTTTCTCTCCATATTCTTGGTGGACCAGGCGGAATCTGGATTTATTAAGCTCATAACTACAATATAGGACCCGCATTCCTAATGATTCCAGTTTGCCTATGAGAATTTTTATGAGTTTTTAAAACTGTGTTATCTTAACAAAAGGAAACAGAATTCCTCTTAAAGGAAGAAATTTTTTTCTGAAAACGCATCTTGCTAAGTCTGCTGAAGGAAGATGAAATTTTGTAAGCACAGGTATCACAGGCACCAAGACATCAGAAAATGCTGGAAGCTGTACTGCATGATACAAGGGGAAGAATTGCTTTTGCTCTTTTGAAGCAATCCTCTGTCTCCCCTGCAGAAAAATCTTCACTAAGATGCACCTGTTCTTAAATGCTTTGTGTAAATTCTCCTGTTTGGTTCATTCTGTCCTATTTTTTTTAATGTTTATTTATTTGTTGAGAGAGAAAGAGTGCAGGTGGGAGAGGAGCAGAGAGAGAGGGAGACACAGAATCTGAGGCAGGATCCAGGCCCCAAGCTGTCAGTACAGAGCCTGACGCAGGGCTTGAACTCATGAACTGTGAGATCATGACCTGAGCCGAAGTCAGACGCTTAACCAACTAAACCACCTAAGCGCCCCTGTTTTTGTCCTATTGAAGGGGCTAAGTTTCAAGTCTGGGTCAACCCAGAGCAAAACAGGCATCTCACACATGTCAAAACCGTGGGAATCCCAGAAGTTATAAGGAGATCTTTCGAGCTCTGCAGGCTGCAGAAGTGGGGGGTTTGAGTCATTTCCACCTAGGTCTCTGAATGGCACAGACCCCCACAGTTGATAGTTGCATTTGAGATTAAAAATTCCTTGGGGAAAGGGTCTACTGTGTCTCACACTTCTTTTAGCATCCTAGAAAACCCACGTGATATTAGGCACATAGCAAGTGTTAAAAATAATTATTTATTGAAATATTTGGTTTTACTTATAAGAAAACCAAAGATATTTTAGCTTCACAGCATGTATATAAGCATTTTTTAATTGTCTTCTGTCATTTAACAAAAAAAAAAAACCCCTCATTTTCTAACCTTAGTAAATCCAGTTCACCATAATGAGCCAAAATTTCTAATGATCCAATTCTAAACCATGATTTTGCAACACGCAGCACTACAGCACCTGAAAAACAAACATTTCAGCATAAGTTAAACTATGCAAATATAGCATAATATGGTTTTCTTAAAATTTAAATTATTTTATTTACTTTATTTTTATTTATTTATTTTTTTGAATGAGAGAGAAAAAGACGGAGAGGGAGAGAAACTCAAGCAGACTCCACGCTCAGCGTGGAGTCTGACATGGGGTTCAATCCCACGACCCTCGGATCATGACCTGAGCTGAAATCAAGAGTCAAACATTCAAACAACTGAGCCAACCAGGTGCCTCCAAATTTAAATTATTTTAATAAAAAATAATACAGTAACTGAATTTATCAGAAAAAAACTAATTTATACCCTAGAAAGGATCAAGGGTTTTTCTCTGTTTCTTTAAGCCTTGAATCAGAGTGTCAGTAGCCACAACACTTTCAGAAATACCAAGGCTCCAACCTCACCGAAGGCTGCTCAGTCAGGCTCCAAACATGGGACTCCAGTCTCCTCTGTTGTGACCTTTTCCCTGTAGCTTATCCTGAAATAGGGAATCCGTGAATGCTTTCCGTGGCATAGTCCTGCAAGTGCCTTCTATTGGTGTAACTAATTGAAAATTAACTTCAATAAATAAATGTTTGTGTATGTTCTAACTTATGCATACACTAAAGAAATAAAGTGAGTCTATGCATTTTTGTGTTAGTGTTCACAGCCTTCTGTCCTGACTATAGTAGTAAAACAACTAGTAAATAGAATTTGCGGGGTTTTTTTTTTTTTTCCCACAAGGAAGGCTGTACTTATGTGTGTTTAGATGTCAAGATGAAGTCTATCCCAGGCAACTAAACGTCCTGCTCTGCCAGGATCCAATACCACACCTGCTGCTCCCTCTTTCCCTACTCCATGGGCCCCTCCCCTTCTCCCCCTACTAAAGTCCTTCCTAATCTCAAAGATAAATAATCCTTCGTTCCTTTAAGCATGAAGACTTTAGGGGGATTGTTTTTTTATGAAAATCTTGTCAAAACATATCAGGCATGAAATATAAAGAATATAACGTGCACTTAGTGAATCATTGAGAACATCAGTAAAAATCCTGCTCTGTTATATGGTCACGTCCACAGGACCCGAGAGAGCATGTAGGGCTGTCAGCAGCTCTCAATAACTCTGTTGTTTAAGTTGTTAAATGAGTTTATTATTAGGGCACCTGGCTGGTTTAGTCAGTACAGCATGTGACTCTTGACCTCAGGGTAGTGAGGTCAAGCTCCACGTGGGGCATCGAGCTTACTTAAAAAATAAGCAAACAACAAAGAAACAAAATGTATTTCGTACTGATTTTCAATTCTCCCTGCCCAGAGATTCAGGGTCAAGTTTCTCTCACTGTTTCCCTTTCCACACTTCTCACCTCTTCCTAATTTTTTTTTTTATTTCTGACCTACTAAAGGCTGAGGAAAAAGCTAGTGGAACCGACTGGAAGTGAGCATGAAGTAGGAGCAATGAGGCTGTGAGGAAAGGTCTAAGGGTCTCTCCTCAGAAGGGAGCGTATGAACTTTGGCGCCCCGGCTTTGTAACACTTTGCTGGCTGTCCATAACCATTTTTGTTCACTTCCCAGATGTTTGCTCTTTGAAACCAAAGGGCTACGCACATAAGGATGTGAGAAAGGATATTCTATGGTAACATCATAAAGCGGCAATTACATCTTGAAGAACCACGGGCCATCTTTTAAGAAGACCCTACACAGAGCGACACAGAGCTGTCCAGTATCGGTTACTCTTTAAGAACTTAGGCTAATTGTATGTAAGTATCCTAAAAACCATTGTTACCTCGTTCTTTCACAATGTTTCCATTGTAGAACTGATCTCTCCATACTTCATCATCACTTACAACCAGACTGAAACATAAGAGAATCCAACAATTAAAGTTAGCGCTTAGCTGCTGGCAAGCTACCAAGAAGTACCTAAAACCATCAGAAACACTGAGAAATCATGCTACCAGAGATTTGTCTGCTCACTTTACTGATACACGTCGGGAGATAACGTGATGCAGTCCTGAAAGTTAGCTTTGAGGAAAAAGGATTTACCTTGCAACTCTGCTGGTTGGAATTCTGAGAGAGTGCATAGCCTCACTGCATAAAAATTCTCTCACTGAGGAACGAAGTACAGCTCTGCCGTCACCATTTCTCAGGGAAAATAAGACAAAAAAGATATTCAGTTGTAATTAAGACAAGACCAATTTTTATTTAGATGACTTAAAAAAAATATCAAACTGTACCGGGAATATGGGGTCTTTCCTGAGCCTTTTAATTGGAGCTCCCACTTTTCACCCTGCCTTCAACAACAAAGAAATCTAAGTATTAGAAGATTCATGTTAATATTCACCAGAAAAGCTACTACACCAGAAATCATGTGGTACCTGTTCATGTAAGTTCCAAGAAGATGGGCTCTTCCATCCCCAAGCTGACCTGCCCAGATCCCAAACTAAAGGAGAAAAAGGGAAATTATTCATGCTTATTAGCCCTTAAAGCTTTCATAGTAATTTTACAGCCAAAGCTTTTTTGTCAAAATTGAGAATGGGTTGGGGTGCCCGGGTGGCTCAGTCGTTTAGGTGTCCGACTTTTGGCTCAGGTCATGATCTTGCGGTTCATGAGTTCGAGCCCCACATCAGGCTCTGTGCTGACAGCTCAGAGACTGGAGCCTGCTTCGGATTCTGTATCTTCCCTCTCTCTTTGACCCTCCACCGCTTGCATTCTGTCTCTGTCTCTGTCTCTCTCTCAAACATAAACATTACAAAAATTGAGGGGTGTCTGAGTGGCTCAGTTGGTTGAGCATCCAACTTTGGCTCAGGTCATGATCTTGCAGTGCATGGGTTCAAGCCCCGTGTCAGGCTCTGTGCTGACAGCTGAGAGACTGGAGCCTGCTTTGGATTCTGTGTCTCCCTCTCTCTCTGTCCCTCCCCTGTTTGCTCTATCTCAAAAATAAATAAACATTAAAATTTTTTTAATTGTTCTGATGGTTTTAGGTACTTTAGGTACATTTTTAATTGAGAATTTTTTAAATTGAGAATGGCATTTTTAGGATTATAATAACAACTTGAATAAAGGTGAAGATGAAATTTAATCAATAAAACATAAGTGAAATTTATTTTAAGAATATAAATTTAAGACATAATTAACTTCATCATCTTACAGCTGAGCTCAAGCTTGTTGGGTGTAGAATACTTAGAACTGATCTATTGATCTATTTAATTCCAGAATATGAACTAGGAACAATTTATTCATAGAAGGTTTGCCAATATTATATGCATGCAGTGTGAAATCAGGAACATACTTGTAACTCAAAAAATTGCTTTTGAACTTGCATGATTGACTGTTTCCAAGTTTTTCTGTTTGCAGTTGCCCAACTCCCAGTTATGCCACTTACTACCTATGGAAATTTGAGTTACTTAATCCCACTGAGGCTGACCTTTCATTTCTGTAAAATGAGATAACCCTTGCCAGGTGTAAGAATGAATGCTAAGAAATGCTTTGTACTATATGCAAGTGCTCCTAAGTTGGCAATTATTTTTACTGCTAACAGTGATTTGCTAACTTGGACAGGACTCCATTTTCTACATGCATGTCACTTCCACCAGAAAGTGGTCTCTGACTTTCTGGGACTAGGAAGGTGGTTCTGTGAATTCCCATAACTCCTATACTTACCCCTTTCATGTTTTGTTGATGTTCTATAATTGGATGTTATAGAATTTGTTTCTTTATCTGTCCCCTCCCCTAGAGTATTAACAATCTGAACAAAGGGGACAGGTCTCATTCACCATTATAGCTCCTGGCACATAAACAGAGTTCTATAAACAGCTGTGAAATATTTAAACTATGTTTATAGTTTTGAGAGAAAAACATGAAATTGAGAAAAATCTACCTGGTATTTTTTCATCTTAACCAGGAACAGATCACCATTAATTTCAGCTACATAATACCTCTAAGAGCACAAATCTGAGAGGTGCTTCGGCAATTTCTAAAATTGACAATACATTAGGTATATGCCACACCATGAAAAAGAAGTAGAAAGAATGGTGAATCCAGAGCCAGGAGTGAAGTCAGGGGAAATAAGAAGGTAATTCTCTGTTAATAAAAGAGAAACCATTTATTGTTCAAAAGGACAAAGCCGTCCTTATAAATATTTGTAATTTCAAATTATAAAGAGAAGAGATGAAATGTGAAATTGATAAAAGATTCATCTAACTTACTATATTACAAAGCAAACCTACAAAAAAATACAGCTTAACAAAACTCTGCAGGGCTTAAGGTTTGCATTCATACTTTAACAGTACACGTGAGTACTGGTACAAAATGCTAATAAATTTAACCTATATGGGGAATGACTTTTTGAACCACGGGATCCCTATATTTGGGAGCTAAAAAAAAACAAACCAAACCAAAACAACACAAAACCATAAGGATCATATAGTCCAGAAGTTTCTAAATTGAGAAACATAGTTGAGCAAAATGTTAATAATTATTCCTTAAGAACAGCACACAATAAAACCCTGCAGTCAAGTATGTTTGAAAAATGGAGTGTTAAAGTAAGTGGATTTCTTTGCCACAGCACTTCTCACAACTCCTGGAATGGTATTGGTCAACCCTTGCACATTACAGATCAACACACTGAGGTTCAAGTTTGTCACAGATGACCCTGAAAGTCTTTCTCAATTCTAATTAGTGGTCTATGTCACTTTGCTTCTCAAGCTTGTGTTAGCTTAGCTTCTATGATGCTTTTGCTTCTTAGGACACTGAGGAATGAAAGCAACAAAAATCTGAAAGGAATTACCTGCACCCAAGAGACCAGAGCCTGATACTATCATTATTATAATAGGTATCATGGAAGCACTTTTCATGTTTCCTAACTTAATCCTTACTCCCACCCTATTACACTTTGTTACTGTTCCTAAAAATTATTCCAGAGTAAACCAGCCTCGGGACAATCAGAGTGTTAAATTAAAAAAAAATTTTACGTTTATTTATTTTTGAGAGAGGAGTCGGTGCAAGCAGGGGAGGGACAGAGAGAGAGGGAGACACAGAATCTAAAGCAGGCTCCAGGCTCTGAGCTGTCAGCACAGAGCCCGAGGCAGGGCTCAAACCCATGATCATGACCTGAGCTGAAGTCAGACACTTAACCAGCTAAGCCACCCAGGCCCCCCCCCCCCACTTAATTTAAGTGTTAAATTAATCTTATCTGGTTCACAGGAAAGTCACAGCAAGTTCAACAATTAGTCCTGTGTTCCTTCTCTCTCTTTTTTTTTTTAATTAGTCAGATACCACCACACCCTGAACTTGCTTCAATATCTTATTTCTAGAAGGCACATTCTTAATTGCTTCAACATACATAATACCCACAATTAGTCCTAATTAAATTCTAGCAGCTTCTAGCAGTTCTAAAACTTTGTTGTACAGCTGTCCTGGCAAAACTATAATCTCTTTATCCTTCTGAGATTTTATATTGACTTTTTGTGCTACTTTACCTAAATCTCTTGCCAAAACTTCACCAAATGAGTTACCTAGCGATAATTCACAGAAATTTTATATTGGTGCTGCCCCGGTTTTCTCAATTCCATCAAAGAAACTTGGGTTTTATTTTTAACACGGCAAGAAATCACATCAGCTAATTATGAGCATCTTAGGATGACACATTCTTCTAGAAACACCTTGTTGACATCTCAATACACTAACAAAGGAATCAATGCAAAGTAACTTCATTAATGGGACAGCATTTCCACCAACTGTTTATATTTACATAAGGGAAGTAATGCAGATGCTACTCCTACCTGGTGGCCACCATATCTGTGAGCCAATGGAATGGATCCAGATACTATCTTTTCACCACTCACAAGCTGGATAAAATCATCTGTTTCTGAGACAGATAAATCAAGGTCCAAAATATCTTCTAGAACTTCCTGAGGCAGGAAAAAACAAGAAAACAAACAAAAAAAGCCTTACAAACCTAAGTAATCCTTTAAGAACTTTTAACAAAGGAGACTTGATGGAAGAAAGAAAATTAAAAGAAGCTCTTCCAAAAGTACATTAATATTTTTTCATGAGAGATGTATCGTACTTTATATGATTATTTACGCTATTTAGGAAAATTAGTTCTTAGTTTAAAATTTTTTATGTATTTCTTGTGATGCATGGTAAAACAATATTTTTCCTAGTTCATATTCTTTAAAGGAACTAGAAAAAAAGAAAATGTCTTATTTCTATTCCCCAATTCAATTGTATCATGAGAGAACAATTTAGAATCTATTATTAGAGCCCATTTTTAAGAATTTAACTTACTTACCCCCCTTCTTCCAAAAAGTGTATTTTCCTGTAAGATAACTTTAAGATGAAATGGAGTACTAGCTCCAGGAATCAATAGCAAAAAGTGATTTCTAAGAATGACATACTCCAAGTGTGTGTGAATTTTAAACACAAAGATAGGCATTTATCACCTGATTAACAATTCAACTCTAAAAAGTATGAACATCTTTTTAGACAAAATTTACAGTGAATTAAGTATCTGTGTTGTGAAAAAAAATCAAGCCTAACCTTTGAAACTGCTACAAGACGTACTCTTGATTTCAAAGGAGTAGGGACGGCAATTGAAAAAATACAGTTTTTCACTTTACGAACATAATTTTCTTTAACAGGATCAACTGGCAACACAGCTGATTAAAAAAAAAAAACACAAAAAAACTCAGTGTTCTCATTTATTGCAAACATAGCATTAATATTCCTTAGAAGGGCTACGGTTCTTCAGGAAAATTAATTTATACCGCTATTTTCTTCCCACTTGGGTTAAAGCCTATTCTATCATTTTCAACCATAGCTATCCAATATTCATCTAATACAGTAGATGGAACCACCCAAGAAGATGGGAGATGGAAAAAGTTTAAACCAAGACACATACCCTGTCTTCAAGGATTTTCATTTATAGGAGAACAACAGGATGCACAACATATTTATAAATAAGAATGTATAAATAAAGCGGAGGTGAGCTGCATTACAATTTTACAATTATAGTACCAGCCAATTCAATGGAATCCAACCAAAAAATATTAGGCAGTTAATCACATTCTTTCTGTCCTTCAGAAAATCGTAATTACTGAAGGGAACAGATATGCACATAAATTCTAATACCAGGCAACAGATGTTTTACTAAATGTATAAAACACGTAGTAAAGCACATCTACCTTATTTTAAAAGCTGTACAAAAAAAGAGAGCTTTGAACATGCTTTAGATACTCAACATATTTTATTTTACATTCAATTTTTAAAATCTTAATGTTTTCCTAAAACCAACCAGTTAAAACAAAAAAACAGAAGACGGTAGGTGTACTACTAAAATTACAAAACAAGGGGACACAAAATTTTGTTTCTGGATAGAGATATTATCAAGATGTCAGTGTAGTCAAATTATTTAATAAACATATGGATATCCAGCCAAAATCCCAGTAGAGTTTTTCTGAAGAAACAGATCATCTTAAAGTGTAAATCTTGAAAAATAAAAATTATTTTTTTAGAGCGAAATGGGAGTTTTCCTATCATATTATAAATTATAAGAACACAATTAGCTGGGGCACCTGGGTGGCTCAGTCAGTTAAGCATCCGACTCTTGATTTTGGCTCAGGTCATGATCCCAGGGTCGTGGGGATTGACCCAGGTCGAGCTCTGCTCTAAGTGTGGAACCTGCTTAAGATTGCCTTTGCTCCTGTCCCCCACTTGCTCTAAATAAATAAATAAATAAATAAATAAATAAATAAATAAATAGGAAAAAAAAAAGAATATGATAACTAAAAGGTTAAGATAGATGCAAAGACCAAAGGGACTCAGTGAAAAGCACAGAAACAGTCCAAAGTAATGTTAAGAATGCTCTATATAATTAAAATGATATTTGTAATCAGTAGAGAAAGGTGGCATTGGGACAATCAGTTCAACTGTTTGGCATAACTTTTATTTGTCCCACTCAAGCCTAGGTGAACCAAATGGCAAGTTGTAACAGAAATAAGAGTGATTATCTATCTTTCCCATAGGAGTATAAAAAGAGGCAAATGTGGACCAGATTTAACCTTTACACTTTCCCCTAAATACATGGTAAAGAAGGCACATCATGGGGAACAAATGGGTAGCCAACCAAAAAACAAATGATTTTAGCATTGCCACAGAAAACCTGACAATATGATTAAAAGTAGAAGATCCAACAATGTATTTGAGTCTCTTTTAAGAGATCCACTGTGTGGAAATAGACTAAATTATAATTTATGCATTTGTTATGATGCCCTAACATTTTAATAGAGCACAGGCTATATATACTGTTCATTAATACTCATGATTTTGATTAGTCAGTCATATGTGATCATTGGTCAGGGAAAAAAAGAGGCCAGCTGCTTCAGAGGCACCCAACCCTTCCTTACCTTTGCTCCACTTTACCCAAATAATCAGTCATACACTACAAACCCAAGAGAAAATTCCAAATGTATATTAAGTCTCTAAAGATCTCAGAGATTTCAATAATTCCAAAATTAAATTCTTTAGAATTCAGTTTAGCTAAGAATATGAAATCCACAAAAACTGCTAATCTTTCAGCGCAACTATGTTTGAACCTCTTCTCTCAGTAAATGTTCTTACCGCAGTCACCTTGATAATTGATCATTTATCTAATAACATCAAGATGAGATGTTTTCATGCAGTATTATGAATCAAGACACAGTTAAGATGTACATAGTATTATGTATACAGTCTCTCCTTGGCTGTATAACACCTGGTCCTACCATAGATAATGTTTTGAACAGTATCATCATTGTGGAAAGAAAATGTCTTAAAGTATAGTCAACTTTCCAACATTGAAAAAATAACTTCAAAAATGCTTTCAATTACATACTTGCTCCATTTATATCAGTCAGTACTGGTTATTTCATTCCTAGAAGTGCAGTCAAAACAACCCAAGTTGTTCCTAGCCTGTGCACAAGAGTCGGCTCTTTGGCAGTTCCTTACACAGCTCGGTGGTTTTAACTTCGTATACACATGTTTAGCCTAGTTGGGTCAAAAGAACTACTTGTATTCTGCATGTCCTATTGATGGGTTATTCTTCATCAAAAGTTTAGCTATCTATAATGTTGGAAACCTTCACAAATTTCATCTGCTTCCCCAACTTAGCCTTGCATAAGGCTATATACTTAGCCATAAAATATCTTTTTTAAAGAGCCAGATGTTTTGTTTTAACCTGGAAAACAATCTCCAAATGAAAATGGCCGGACAGAATGGTGTAGTGCTGTATCTGGGAGCTTGGCAAGACATGTAACTCTGCCATGTTTCCCTGTGTGTGAAAAAGGGCAAATGATAGTATCTAAGTAGTAGCATTGTTGTAAATAATTTATTGCTACACTTTACCACCGCAAATTGTACCTGTTGAATATTTAATATACAGACCTATATCAAGATAAGCCATAGATGTGTATAAACAACCTTTATTTGTAAAGCACCTCACATTATTTTTTACATACTACTTTTAAGATTGGGGGGAAAATCATAAAATTGGCTTATTTAAATAAGCCTTATTTTATGCTTTTATTCAGTAAAAAATAACACTTTGAATATAAATATAAAAATAATGTGCTCAGCTATACCACGGGCACTTTCACTTTTTAAATGCAAAACGCATGGTTCAAAAGAACAGGAAAAAAAAATCAGAGAATTGCAGTTGCCTATTTTGCTGGTCTGTTTCCCCATAACGGTGACTTTTTGAAGACAGATGTTTCTTTCATTCTGTATCCAAAATGCCTACACTTTCTCTCATTGGCCCTATTTGTGTCATGTTGAATGACTGCAGCACGGATTTGATGTAAGTGCGCTCTCTCATTATCATGAGAGAAGTAGATCTGGCTATAGAATTAAGGAAAGGTCTTTCTAACTCACATCAGGTACTAATCCTGTACATTCTCTGGTATCTCCCACACTGGCAAGTTACATCCAGCATTACCAAATACTAAGCAATTTCACACAGCTCAGTACACCCACGGGTGGGACTCCTACCCAGTTATGAGCAACACCGCCAAACTATGCCACCATATACCTAAAAGGTTCTCAGAGGACAGAGTCCAAAAGTCGAGAGACAAGGCTAACTTAGCTTCTGCCTCACAATAGCCCAGCTCGTGTTTCGACTTGTTTCTGGAAAGAAGCAAGAGGTGGGCACTTCCCTTGAGGTCAGGTAGCAATAGGCAGCAGACAACGCTGGGGCAGGTCACGCCAAAGAGAAGCAGCCGTGGAAACGCGAGACCCCGGATCAGACAGCAAAACGGGAATCTGATTCTTTGAGTCATAGCTCTGTCTAAATACGCGGAACAAGAGTCTGGCGCACGGTGGCAATTGTTAACAGCCGGTTCCCCAAAGATCCTTTTTTTTTTTTTTTTTTTTTTTTTTTTTTTGGCTATGTCTGATGGGAGCTCCTAGCTTCCCGGAGGGTGGGCAGGAGTTCGGGAGAAACTGCTCGTCCAAGTGAAATGTCCCGCTTAGTTACGGGGACCGGCAAGGGGCCACCCCCGCAAGTTTAGGGCAGCGGTGGCGCCTAAGGTTCCGCGAGGCCCTTCCGGGGAAGCGCCGGTGGCGCTAGCCCCGCTCTGGAACGAGCTACCGCAGCCCGGGGCGAGGTCGAAGCACTTCCTGTGCCAAGTTTCCGGCTCCGGGTCCCGCGGGGAAGACCGCCCGGCCACAGGCGGAGCCAGCGCTCCGCCGCGGCTTTCAGACTCGAACCCTATGGCTTCGTGCCGGTGGCCCTGGCGGCGCTGCTACTCCTGGAGGCCGGCTGCCCGGAGCCCCGGGCCCGGCTCCCCGGGCCGCACGGGGCCCCCCGGGCCGCCCGCCGCTGCCGACGGCGGCGTGCAGGTGAGGAGGCCCTGAGGCGGGCGCGGCGGCGGGGCGCAGAGGTCACCGCGCCAGTGACGGCGGCACGGATGAATATGAATGGGAACGCGCGGCAAGTGCGCCGGGGCAGGGGGCCGCGAGGCTGCGCTGCAATGGGACCCGGGGCTGGATGGGCCCCGGGATGGGCCCGAGCCCCGCCGGGCGTATGCCTGATGTTGGGGCGCCCTGCGCGAGTCTGCAAAGCGCGGTCCTGGGGACCCAGGCGCTTTGGGGTTTGGGGAAATAGCGGTGGATGAGGAGCCGGGTCTCAGGGAAAGTGGAGGGAGGGCAGCCAGGTTGTCTCCTGGCCTGTGGACCTAGTGCAGCCTGGAGACCGAATGCAGCTGTTTCCTTTCGATTTACACCCAGGGCTTCTGGAGGAGCGCTGTTAATTAGGACTTAAGAGCAAAAGGTGCTCTGAGCGCTCTGGGATCCAGCGGATCCAGGTGGGCTCGGAATAGGCGGAAGAGGCTTCGTGTAGGGCTGATGCTCAGAGTGGACCGGATTTCAGTCCTACGGTAGTTGCTTCCCCGGCCGGGGAGAGCCTACCTGGACGGGGTAGAAGGTCACAGCAAGGAGAAGAGGCCTGAGGATGTCACAAGTAGAGAAACGTTGAACTTTGATTTCATGTGACCTCTTGAAGTAGAGTAAGAATCTCAGCACTAACCATGACTGCTTGACTCTCCGCCCTGCAGCCCTTGGGCCCAGTCAGTTTTCTCCCTTTCCGGCCAGTTTAGCCGCTGTAAATTGACATGTTCTGTGGCTTCATGAGTCTTTCCTGCACTGATTGACTCTCCACGTGCCATGGGTAGGCCCATATTGTTTAGAGAAACTGAGCAAAATCTATCTACTCACTGTCCTTTTTAGAGACTTCTCCAGTCACACAGTAATTATTATGTTTTCCTTTCATCCACAAGGCTCGTTTTTAAAAAGTTTATTGAATTTAGGACTTTTCTGTTTTGGTTGGCTTTGGGACACTTCATATTCCCATGTACCCTTCAGACACCATGTACCTGTATAAAATATGTAGCATTTATAAATGTCTGCTTTGTAACAAGGTGGATACATGTCACAACTTATCCAGAATGGACATTTGGGGACAGAATAGTAACTGGGCCCGCAGACCGACATTAAAAAGAGAATATGGGAAATGAAAGTCTCCGGGCTTTGCTGGGACCCATTTCAGTACAGTCCTAGCCAGACTTCAAATACTTACAGTGTCACAGAGGAAGGCATTATTGGGAGAGATGTTGGCACCCACCATCTGATGGCACTGGATACTTGTTTTCTTGGACACTCCTTTTTATTGATTTATTTACACTCTAGTATAATTAACAGTGTTATATTGGTTTCAGATGTGCAATGTAGTGATTTGACTGTTCTATACATTACTCAGTGCTCATCAAGAGAAATGTTACTGTTGATCATCACCCTTCACCTATCTCACCCATTCCCCCACCCGCCTGCCTTCTGGTAACCAGCAGTTTGTTCTCTGTAGTTAAGAGCCTGTTTTTTGGTTTGTCTCTTTTTTTTCTTTGTTCATTTGTTTCTTTTTTTTTATTTATTTATTTTTTTTTTTAATTTTTTTTTCAACGTTTTTTATTTATTTTTGGGACAGAGAGAGACAGAGCATGAACGGGGGAGGGGCAGAGGAGAGGGAGACACAGAATCGGAAACAGGCTCCAGGCTCCAAGCCATCAGCCCAGAGCCTGACACGGGGCTCGAACTCAACGGACCGCAAGATCGTGACCTGGCTGAAGTCGGACGCTTAACCAACTGTGCCACCCAGGCGCCCCTCATTTGTTTTGTTTCTTAAATTCCACGTGCAATCCTTTGCTATTTGTCTTTGACTGACTTGTTTTGGTTAGAAAGTCAGCATTACCCTCTCTAGCTCCATCCATGTTGTTATAAACGGCAAGATTTCATTCTTTTTAATGGATAATATTCCATTGTATATGTACCACACCATTTTTATCCATTCATCCATCAATGAACACTTGAGGTCCTTCCATATTTTGGCTATTGTGAATAATACTGCAATAAACACCGGGGTGCATATACCATTTCGAATTAGCATTTATTTCCATATTTTTTGGGTAAATACCCAGTGATGGAATTACTGGATCATATGGGAATTCTGTGTAATTTTTAGGGGGACCTCTGTGCTGTCTTCCATGGTGGCTGCACCAGTTTGAATTCCCACCAACAGTGCACAAGCTTTCCTTTGGAAAACATGGCTCCATCTTAAAGCAGAAGATACCTTGACTGAGTAGACATTAAATACTGCAGATACTATAGATATGCAAAGACTGTATTAAATGTGTACAGTGTGTTAGGCTCTGAGCTAAGACCTTTACACAACTTCTCCGAATTAATTGCAGCATCTCTCTGTGAGTAGGTATTAGCAGAAAGATGTCACAAGGTAACATGGCCCGGAAATGTTGGGATTTGAACCAAGATCCATCTTCCAAAGACCATGGTTTTAATAACTATTAGGCTGCCTAGTGGTTCAGAGCACTCCATATTAGCTGTGTAATTTTAACTCTTCGCCCCAGGTTAGATTAGGTCTCAAACTGAGTATTATAATGAAATACTGAATTTGTATGAATTAATTACAAAGGCTGAAACAAGTAGGTTAAATGTCATATAATGGTAAAATCAAAAGATCACCTCGCTTTCTTGGGACATCATAAATGTTCTTATTGGTCTAATGAATGTATAATGTTATTGTGGAACGACTAGAACTCAGCCAGTCTTCCTTGGCGACTGCCTGCCTGGCAAAGTCAGCCTTTATTGTCATTTTAATATGTGTAAAGCAGTATGTGTTCACTAGGAAAAAGTCAGAAAATATAAAAGCAAAAAAGGAATAAAACAAAAAACTCCCACAATCCTATTTATTCAGAAATTACTATGTTTAATACCCTGGTTTATACACTTTTAAACCCCATTGTGTATCTTATTTGTGCGTGCACGTATGTAAAAATTTTTGTTGCGATCACATAATACATACGGTTTTGTAGATGCTTTTTCCTTTTGATATATTGTTAACATCTGTATATCAGTTTTTCAGGCTTGACTTTTCTGAACTTCAAATTCCCTAGCTCTATAAAAGCAAGTACTTATTAGGGTCATAGTGTAAAAGCACTTTGTAAGACTTTATTGCAAGTAGAGTGGATTAGTTTTATTTTTTTTGCGCTAAATTTGTCCTTTTTGTCAAAATAGGTACTTTAAATACAGAGCCCTTACCACATTAAATCGGTAAATCAGTAATTTTTTTTTTTTTTAAATAAACTCCGCACCCAAGGTGTGGCTCCAACTCACTCTCAGGACTCTTGATCTCAGGATCCTGAGATCAAGAGTCACATGGTCTATTGGCTGAGCCAGCCATGTACCCCAGTATATTAGTAATTTTTGAAATGACTGTGTCCCTGAATTCTTTAAGGTCGTCAGTTTGTATCTTTGGGTCCCCCATGCCTGTCATATTTCCTGGCCCATAATAGTGCTCAGTAATCATTGGAACTAACATTTGTTGTCACCACCTCTAAATCTCTTTGTAGTCTTCTGTTCTTGATCTCTAAGTTAATATTTTCAAAATGTGCCACTGAACTCGTTTTTTAACATTACTGATCAGGCAGTACTATTTCCCAGCATGTTTCCCAGTGTTCGTGCTCACTTCGGCAGCACATACACTAAAATTGGAAGGATGCAGAGAAGATTACCACTAGCACGGCCCCTGCACAAGGGTGACACGCAAATTCATGAAGCGTTTCATATTTTTAAAAAATAATAATAAAATAAAATAGGCAGTGTTCGTTTAGCAATGGAAATTTCCTTCCTCAACATTGAAATCTTTTTCCCTTTCACCATCCAGGCTGATGCTTGGGGGAGCTTGATTATTCTTTGTTTTAAACTGGTTGAAGAATATAAATCTTTACTATTCTCTGATCAATCTTAGTTAAATGGAAGGAAATTGTTTTAAAACTACTTTTCAAATCTGAAAGGATAGATAGGAATATAGAAACTAGCTTTCTTTGGAGAAAGGGATAGATTATAGATGTGTTCTTTTCTTATATATTCCGTAATGACAAATACTGCTTTTGTAATAAGGTAATTTTATTATCATTTTTCTGAAGTTTGCAATCTACCTACAAGGGACAACTAAAGACTGTATTTATTATGAGCTATGGAGGTTTTATTTATCTGGCATTATAAACAATTTTTGCATGAATATTCTTATAGGTTTCTTAATGCTTTTATTTTGTAGATATCCTACTCTAATCTTGTGAAGAGTTTAACATCTGCTTTTTCAAATAGGTATAGTATGTCACGGTAAGTTTATAATCTGTATTACAACCACTAAAGTTGTTAGCCATATTGCCAGTGAATTTCTGTTCTAAACTGTGGGGGGCTACTCCAACAAATTGAATATTTTGTCTCACTACGTGCCACGGTATCGCTCTGTGTGACCTCTGCCTTTTCAAAAAAATGGGAGTATAATAAAATTTAAACTCAGAACACAATAAACTAGTTTAGTATTTGATTTTGTGGGTTCTCGAGTTCCTGATTATAAAAATAAGCTATTTATGTATTGTTGAGCAAGAACAGAATTCTGTGTGTTCTAAATTGTAATGACCATTCATGCTTAATTTCCAGCAAGTATATGTATATGAATATGTGTATATAATTCTTACTTAAAAATGAAATTATCTCACTTAATAGAATGGCACTCAGTCTTACGTTGTGTGCTTCGTGCTTGTCCCAGGTTCCATCACACAACGTCAGCAGCGTGCTGTTGTAGTAAAACACGGAGTGGTGAGAAATACACCGATCCTTTCAAACTCGGTTGGAGAGACTTGAAAGATCTGTATGAAGACATTAGAAAGGTAAGAGAGCTTTGATAGTACTGTCAGTAATGTTGATTTCTTAGAATTGTGTACACTGTCATTGCAAACTTGATTCACGAGTGTCAAGTTTCAAATGTTTCTTGGGCAACATAGGGGGGCGGTTTGGAGGGTACAGTACATGTCCCCATCCAGAGTGGCATTATCACAGAGCTGGGGAACTGAAAAAACCGGTACTTACCCTCCCTTATTCCTTCACCTGCTCCAGGCATATTGAAGTGCTTGAAGATCAGTGCCAGACTGCCCCCAAATGGGGCTTTATGTATTAAATGCTTTTATCCACAAAACTTTTGGTGGATTCTCAGATGCTGCCCAGAAATATTCATGTGCCCCTCATCAGCTTCCTTCCCTTTCAGGGTCCTCCACTTTCCTCCTCAAACCCTTACCTTACTCTCCTGTTCTCATAGCAACGGCCACTTCCTATTTAATAGACTGAGGGGAGGCCTTTAGGAGTCACTCTCTGGACACCTGCTTTGTTACCATTTACGTACCCATCTGCATGCTTTCCTCCCACCTCAGTGAAGTAAATGTTCCCTCCCTTTCCAGGAGGAAAGGCCTTTCCAGGCCTCCCTTTGCCTCCAGCTTAGTCCCGTGCCCTTTGCCTCCTCAGTGCCTTAGGAATTAGTCCTGCCATTGCCTGTTCCCTCTCCTTTCTCTGCAGGCTCTCCCTCTTCACCTCTCTCACAGCCAATGTTGATGTTCCCGTTTGTTCATCCTTTAAAGCGCCATCCCTTGAGCCTTGTTCCCCCTTCCCTTCCAGTACGGTATTCCCTGCCTCTTTCTTTTGGCCCTTTCAAGTTTCCTCCAGCGTCCCTCTGCAGCTTCCTTTCCAGGCTCCCCTCTAAAACTGCCTTTGCCAGCCCATAGCTTCCATAGCACCTTCCGCTAAATCCATTGGACACTTGGTTTTTATCTCCTGTGACTTTATTGAACACTGGACACTGTTGACCACTCCCAACAATGTGGAACACTTCCCAAATAATATGTCTGTTCCAGGTTGAATTGTCTCTCTTAAAACCACACATCTAACTACTCCCTGGTCAGCTCCATGGAATGTCCATGACTGTCTCAAATGTAACCTATCTGAAACTCTGCTTTCCCTTCCTAATTGTTTTTTCTTGTTTTTCCTGTTCATTGAAGGTGCCGCCTGAGAACCCCAGGCAGGATCCTGGAATTGTTCCTCTTCTCCTTTCATGTCCTCCTTGTCTGTTTCTTGCCTTCCATCCCCACAGTCTAGGCCAGGCCACTGCTGCTTCTGTGGCCCTGTCACTGTTGCTCTCCTGCCTCCCCCTCCAAAGGGGGCAGCAGTGCCCCCTTTGTGCTCCCAGAGGAGCTGTGCTTATCTCAGAGCAGCACCCATCACACTGTGTATTATTGTTGTACCTCTCACCCTCTAGACTGAGCTCCTTATAGGACTCATTTTACTTTGCAATCTCTGCGTTTATTACTGTGTCTGGTACTAAAGTCGCTATCTTAGTTAACCTGTCCCACTGTACTGTGTTCACCTGAGCCTGGCTGATGGTCCTCTGGGTCCATTCTTAGCTCCCATTTCTTTGGGTACATAAGCTGTGGTTCATCATAGCAAGTCCGTGAGAGGCAGGTACAGTAAACACATGTCCTTCGGCTGGAAGTCTCTCCCTTCTCTTCATGAATCAAAATCCTTCTTATTCTTTAATCCCAGATCAAAGCTTATAAATAGTTGGTTCTCTAGCCCATGCTGATTTTTCCCTTCTCTGAACTTTTACTGCATTTGATTTAATTTACATTTATTTGTTTTAATTTTTTTTAATCTCACTTTTGAGAGAGAGAGAGAGAGAAGACAGAGTCAGAGTGTGAGCAGGGGAGGGGCAGAGAGAGAGAGAGAGAAATACAGAATCTGAAGCAGGCTCCAGGCTCTGAGCTGTCAGCACAGAGCCTGATGTGGGCTTGAACTCACAAACTGCAAGTTCATGACTTGAGCCGAAGTCGGACGATTAATCGACTGAGCTACCCAGGCACCCCTTACTACATTTAATTTAATTATGTCATCGCCCAAGTTACCATTCTGAACATTTTATATTTTTAAGAAATTTTATCTTCCCAACTCAATTGTAAGCTCCTCACAGTCTGGCAAACTGTGTCTGAAACTTCCTCTGTGAACCTTTCACCTGTCTGGCCGAGTCAGGCTTACTGATCCCTGCTTCTCCCTGGCTGTCCCCTTGTCTTCCTGCCCCTGATACACAGCTTTGCCTCCCCACCCCAGACACTCCCTTAACACCTGCTTCATTGGCTCCCACACTCCCTGTCTTTGTCCTCTCCCCTCCATCTTCCAAGCTGCTACCTGCCCCTATCCAGCTGTCACTGTATCCAGCTGTTACTGGCCCAGAGTCCCTGGGCCACCTGGTACTTTCCTGCTCATCCCTGGAGTCTGCTGGAGTCACAGGGGCAGGCGGCACTGCTCACCCTTGCCCTTAGGCCACTCAGGCGGGCCAGGCATTGCTTGTGGCCCAGCTGCAGGACAGCCAGTTTTGTGACAATACAGTGTTAGCACCTTTTCCAGCTGAGTGTTGAATCTCTCAAGTGAAATGAGTACACTGAATACAACTGAGTCCACTGAAACCAAATCAGGGTTTTGTAAAAGAAATCCTGTTGACTTTTGTGCCATTGTGATGCCATATTGACACAGAGAAACTTTATTCCAGGAACTAGTCATATCTACAACCGAACTTAAGGAAATGTCTGAATACTACTTCGATGGTAAAGGAAAAGCCTTTCGACCAATTATTGTGGTGCTAATGGCCCGGGCGTGTAATATCCATCATAATAACTCCCGGTGAGTTACTGACTTTCACTCCTCTGGCGTTTTTTTTTATATTTGCCAAATCTTCCTCCCCAAGCTTGCCACTTAGTTCCCTGTTGAAGAGGTAGCATTTATCTAAGAATCCACTTTGTGGTGAGTAGTTTCTGACTTTGAGTCACCAGAGTCCACTGGTATAGGCATCTTCCTTTTCCACACTTTAATGTCCTCAAAGAACAACTTCAGCTGCAAATAAGCATTTCGAAAAGAATTTTAAAAGCCAGATTTGGTTTTCTCACTCCGAAGTGTAGAATAGCAGGGTGTATGCATACATGTAATCATAATACAGAGCAGTTAGTCCAAAGGTTATCATTAAAAGTCATGAGCTACGCCCACTGTGCTTCAAGTCTGGGCACCACACCCCCGAGAGCCTGCCTTCCCATGACCTTTGGAAATCTGCCAAAGAAAAATCTTAAAAGAAGGCGTTTTGACTGTTGGCCCTCAACTTTTGTGTTTTGAACATACATAAAATCGTTAAACATTGAAACCATGGTATCAAAGGAAATCTTAAAAGGAAAAAGGATTGACCTCTTACTGTAGCCAGCCATCTTTGCAGTTCCCTCATCCCCTCTACTCTTGTACCCAGTCAGTCATACTGTGTATATAGGATTGCATTCTGCTTTGTTTACTCCCAACTGTGTTTTCACTGTTTATCACGATGCTGGAGTGTCTTCGTGGTTGTTATTTTTACATCGTGTGATGTACCAATGGAAATTCCAGTACACCGTAATGTACTCATCCATTTCCCTAGGGCTGGACATCTCTGTGATATCCCCTCCTCCCAGTAGATGGTACTTTGAGGAATGCCTCAAGAGGGTCAGGTGTTGCCTCTCAGCAGCTGCTCTCCTCAGCCTGTGTCGGCCTTTTGTTCCCCGCTGCTGGGCCTCCAGCTCCAGCACAGTACGCCACCTCAGAGTGCCTCCCACCCACCCTCGGAGACTCACTGAGTGCTCACAGTGCAGCTTCAACAGACAGAGCTCTCTGGCAGTGGGCCTTTCACTGTCCTCAGGTCCGCTTCCACTTCACCGGGGAGGCAGAGCAGCAGAAATGAGCCACATTTGAATACATCTCATGTGACCTAGAGCAGGGTTTCTTGGCCTTGACGTGACTGATGTTTTGGACCAAATAATTCTTTGTGTGGGGGCTGTCATGTGTATTATAGATGTTTAGCAGCATCCCTTGCCTCCCCCCCTGAGATGCCAGTTGCACCCCCTGCCAAGTTGATGAGCACCAAAAATGTCTCCAGACATTGCCACATGTCCCCAGGGAGCAAAATCATCCCTGTCGAGAACCACTGGACTAGAGAGAGTGTGTGTTTATATTTTTATTTCTCAGATTTATGCGTAATACAGTCTGTTACCCTCAGAGATGACATGGGAAGGAAAACATTCTGCATCACTCCAAATCCTCTCCGGCTCTCCCCATGGTTGCAAGTTTTTTCAGTTTCCCTTACTGAAACTATAAACCATTAGTTATAGAAAACATGGGAGGATATAACACAACAAAGGCATTGCTAGTTTAAAAAGTTAAGTTCGGGGCGCCTGGGTGGTGCAGTCGGTTAAGCGTCCGACTTCAGCCAGGTCACGATCTCGCGGTCCGTGAGTTCGAGCCCCGCGTCAGGCTCTGGGCTGATGGCTCGGAGCCTGGAGCCTGTTTCCGATTCTGTGTCTCCCTCTCTCTCTGCCCCTCCCCCGTTCATGCTCTGTCTCTCTCTGTCCCAAAAATAAATAAAAAACGTTGAAAAAAAAAATTTAAAAAAAAAAAAAAAAGTTAAGTTTGAGGGGCACCTGGCTGGCTCGGTTGGTGGAGCAGGTGACTCTTGATTTTAGGACTGTGAGTTGGAGCACCACGTTGTGGGTAGTGTTGACTTAAGTAAAATAAAAAGTAAGTTCAACACTGCCCTCTCTGGGGTGTTCTAGCTGGGTCCTCATTCTCCTGTAAGCGATTGGAGCAGGGCTCACCAAAGACACAGTGCAGAGGCAGTGTCCCGCATTGGAGTGGGAGTCACAGTGGTGGCATGCATTCAAGTCATATACCACAGTATCCAGCATCTTGAGAATATTTGCTTCATAAAACCCTTTTGAATCGGGCTCATCATTAGCTAAATATCCAGCTGTGCCTCTTACAGCAAACAGACGTGTGGGAGTCGGGGAGCTTCTGGAGACCTGGGCCATTTCTGGCTCTGCTTGCTGAGAAAGACCTAGAACAACATTGACAAAAGGTAGCTGTAGATTCAGGGGCAGGAGCCACAGAGCTTGTTTGCAGCCAGCACTGCCAGAGACGTTCCCAAGCCCCAGTAGCACTAGAACCCATTCCAGTACTTCAATTGAGAGATCCCTGCTTTGTTGTTTGACAACCCAAGTTTAATGGCTTCTCTGTGGCTTATCAGATGTTATCTTCTTGTCTGTGAAATATGTATTACATAGGTAAGTAATAATCCTGGTGAGGGTTTTAGAAAACCGAATAGAGCAGATACCTAAGAAATAGCGAGGGGGAGGGATGCCTGGGTGGCTCAGTCTGTTATGCCTCCAACTCTTGATTTTTGCTCAGGTCCTAATCATATGGTTTGTTGGATTGAGCCCCGAATTGGGCTCTGCACTGACAGTGCAGAACCTGCTTGGGATTCTCTCTCGCTCGCTCTCGCTCTCTGCCCCTCCCCTGCTCATACATGCACTCTCTGTCTCTCAAAATAGATAATAAAAAAAAAATAGCAATGGGGATTTTAATTGATTTTTCTTTTTCCTTTATTAAGCTTTTCAGCTGTCCATTAAATATTCTTTGCTAGATTACTGAGACTTCTTAACCTGAGGTCTGTGGGTGTTATGGGGGTCTGTGAGTCCTTAGAATTGTACACAAAATTTTTTGTGTATTTCTATTTTTCGGGGGAAGGGTCTCTGAAACTTATAATACATTCTCAAAAGGTAATACGGTCCTGAAGAGCTTAAGTCTCAATCTTTACATTTCTTGCCTGTATCCTAATAACTACAGTACCTGGGCTGGTAAAGTAGGAGTGCACACAACAGATGATTCAGACTGAAAGGTCCAGAAAACAGCTGGGCTGCTTCTGAAATGTGCCACCTAGATCCTTCTTATTGAAGAACTCTCGCTTCAGTGAAGGACTCCGTGCTGACCAGGTCTCCTTGACAGAGAACATTCAATTCTCAGCCTCTTCAAGAATATGTTAGCTGCAGAAAATCCTCTTGCTGGAGGCCATGAACTTCTCAAGCCAGCCCACATTCAGGGATTGAGGGAGGTGAGGGGCCATTGTGGCTCCAGAGCACGCTATGGATGGGCCTGCACTGCAGAAACTTCTCGCTCTACCCAGGCCTGTTTCCTCCTCTCCCCCTCCCAGCTGTTGACACCCAGGGCACTCCTGGATAGACAGGCATCCTGTATTCTAAACTTCAGAGTCTGCTTCCCAGAGAACCCAACCTGCCACAGAGCTCAGCAAACTAACTGTAGGTCAGGACTTACTTTATTAAAGAAATTAGATCAAAAATGATTTCTGTAAAATCGCTCCACTCGCTAAATGCTGCAGCACAACTGTGGTGTCTCATCTTCCTCAAGCCAAACCCTCTGCTCGGCTGCCTCATTGAAGGGATCTATTCTTGTCATTGATCTTGGCACCATCCGTTCCTGTGTGGAAGTCTTCCGGCACTGGAAGTGGCTATTGCTGCTAGTGATTGGGGTGACAGGACTGCCCACATTATATTGGCCATGTGTGTATCTGCCTTGGGCATGTGTGTATCTGTCTTGATTGTGCAAATTGGGCACTCAAACAACTGAGTCATCCAGGCACCCCAGTTCACTTTCATTTTTAATGAGGGTTTTAAAGATACTGATTAGCGTGTAGATGTCTGTTGGCTTAAGGAGATAACTGCAAGTTGTGGCATCGTATTGTGAAAAATTTGTAGTTGTACTTGCTGGTTGTTCAGATTCCGAATCGGGGTTCGATTTAGTCTTTACAAAACAGTCTTTGCAAAATACTGTCTCTTCAGCTTAAAAAAAAAAAATACCAACTGTTTAAAGGTTTGTGTCCGTAGTGTGTGTCATCTAGCCAGCTTTCAATTATATATGGTAGGGAATTTCTGACATTTAAAAATACTGCTTTAAAAGATAAATATATGGAAGCAGCAGCGCATGAGGTGCTCAGAAGTATTGAAAATGTTCAGTTATTGGGGCGCCTGGGTGGCGCAGTTGGTTAAGCGTCCGACTTCAGCCAGGTCACAATCTCGCGGTCCCTGAGTTCGAGCCCCGCGTCAGGCTCTGGGCTGACGGCTCGGAGCCTGGAGCCTGTTTCCGATTCTGTGTCTCCCTCTCTCTCTGCCCCTCCCCCGTTCATGCTCTGTCTCTCTCTGTCCCAAAAATAAATAAAAAACGTTAAAAAAAAAATTTTTTTTTAAATAAATAAATAAATAAATAAATAAAAGAAAATGTTCAGTTATAAAATGGACTGTTAACAAGAATTAATAAAAAGCAACAGAAATTTTTTTAATGTTTATTATTATTGAGAGAGAGAGAGAGCATGCGCACGTGCCAGTGGGGAAGAGGTAGGGGCAGAGAGAAGAGGACAGAGGATCCCAAGTGGGCTCTGTGCTGACAGCAGCAAACCCGGTGTGGGGCTCGAACTCAACGAACCATGAGATCATGACCTGAGCCAAAGTCAGATGCTCAACCAACTGAAGCACCAAGGCGTCCGTTACACATTTTTTTTTTTTTTTAAAGGATCTTAAGGGGCCCCTGGGTGGCTCAGTCGGTTGAGCATCTGACTCTTGATTTCAGCTCAGATCATGATCCCAGGGTCGTGGGATTCAGCCCGGCATCAGGCTCCTTGCTGAGCGTGAAGCCTGCTTAAGATTCTCTCTCTCCCTCTGTCCCTCTTCCCCGCTCTCTCTACAATTAAAAAAAAAAAAAAAAGATAAAACGAAAACGATCTGAAAGTAGAGTCTCTAATAAAGGACACCTACTGAGAGGGAGAAGATTTTGATAACCAGACGGTCATCCATTTCGTTGGTTAGGTCAAGCTCAAGTATAAGGAGAACATTAGTGAGAGCAAGAGGCCTATAGGGCTTTTAAACACATGTGCACCCTCTTCTGGCGCCTACTACACCAGGATGATTTCATCACTGAAGGAATCAACTATGCTTGGATTCGCTGTGCCCAGTCTGAAAAAAAAACCAAGTGCTGAGTTAATTCAGTAGCACCCAGAATCTGTTGCCTAGATAAGTGGTTGGTCTAAGACATCATCATGGTGGGTTGCTCCAAAGATCCCGAAACTTCTGCAGTGCTTCTTCGGTGGCAAGAAAATAAACAGCACGAACCCTGCATCACCTGTGATGCAGCTTTGCAGGCATCTGTTCTCTCTGGAGGTAAATATCAGGAGCAGCTGCTCTTGGATGTCAGTTCTGTTCTCTTGATGTCAGAACTACTGACTTCATGACTCCTGATCAAGCTTAAAACTGTGTTCTCAACCAAGAGAAATAGACTCCACTGAGTCTGGTGTGCTTGTTTGGGTTTATGAAGGTGGATAGCCAGTGAGCTCCTAATTCAGGTATCCCTCCTGCACTCTGCTGTTCTTCAGATGGAAAGTACCTTTGGCGTTCATGCCAATAGCATCCTCAACATGCCTGTAAGGAATACAGGAAAAGGAAACAAGATTGCAGAGGCCAGAGACAGAGGCCAGGAAACAGAAAGATGACACCAAGCATGAAAAGCAGAGAGTGAGAGATGGTCAGAAACCCTGCGGTCCTGCTCATTCTACCTGAATGTCTCTGTGGAAGATGAGACACTTCAGTGTAGTATCACTTAGGAGGACAAAAGGAGATTTTAGACAGGTGCAGTGAAAGGTAATTTGAAGAATTTGATCCCTGACAAGGAAATGTTTGAGCACCAGCAAAAGAGGCTAGTGAAAGTAAGAAACTGTTAGGCTGGGGGTGCCTGGGTGGCCTAGTTAGTTAAGCTTCTGGCTTCTGCTCAGGTCATGATTTCACGATTTGTGGGTTCAAGCCCTGTCACGGGCTCTGTGCTGACAGCTCAGAGCCTGGAGCCTGTTTCAGATTCTGTGTCTCCCTCTCTCTCTGCCCCTCTCCTGCTCGTGCTCTGTCTGTCCCTCAAAAATAAAATAAACATTAAAAAATTTTTTTAATAAAAAATAAACTGTTAGGCTGAAAAATGGCCGCACCGAAGGTATACACATCCTCATCCTTGGAGCCTGTGTTACGTCATGTAGCAAGAAAGGGTCTTTGCAGAAGGGATTTAGTTAAGAATCTTGAAATGGGGACATTATCCAGGATTATCTGATGAGTCTTACGTGCAGTCACGTGTCTCCCTATAAGAGGAAAGCAGAGGGAGGTCGATGCACACAGAAGGGAGGGCCGTGTGAAGGTGGAGCAGAGAGATTTTGAAGATTGAAGTCCCAGGGCCATAAGCCAAAGTCTGCAGACAGCTGCCCGTGGCTGGAAGGGCTGGAAGGGTGCTCCGTGGAACTGTGTTCTGGCCTCCAGTACTATGAGAGAGTTTCTGTTGATTTAAACCACCAAGTTTGGGGGTGCCTAGCTGACTCGGTTAAGTGTCCTACTCTTGGTTTCGGCTCAGGTCACGATTTCACAGTTCGTGAGTTCCAGCCCCGCATCAGGCTCTGTGCTGGCAGTGCAGAGCCTGCTTGGGATTCTCTCTCGCGCTCTCTGCCCCTCCCGTGCGCACGCTCTCTCTCAAAATAAATAAACTTAAAAAAAAAACCACACCCAAGTTTGTGGTAATGTGTCACAGCAGCCACAGGAAACTAACACAGGCCCCATCATTACATCACGTCACATCAGCGCAGGGAGGGGCCCAGACGGGCTTCCCTCTCCTTCTGGAGGTGCCTCTTCTGTGTCCACCAGTTCTGACACGAGCAGACCAGAGGTAAAGCAGGACACATCCCACAGTCTTCATAGGCAAAGGACTCCAGCTTATAGCAAGTCAGTTCAGTGACAGAGAAAGAGAAAATCTTACCTGAGTCTATATGGATATATTGTTCAGCATGCTGAAAACTTGAATATGTGTGTTTTCATCAGGTAACTAGGAAATGCAGTTTGCCTCCTGAAGAATTTGATAGCAAAGGACTCTGCTTGCATTTTAAGTAGTGAGTTTTTTCAGACCAAACTAAAAAAGCATCCAGTCATGTCCTTTCAAATTCATAATGATGCAGAGTATAAGAGGGAAGAGAGGTCATCCTCCGTGATTTTGCATGTGAGCCGGTGAGCCATTCTGCTCTCTGAAGGGACTTGAGGAGTCATTAGCTGCTCCCTGTCCCCCTGCCCCCCTGCCAAGTTCCAGGTCATGTTTAGGAGAGTGGCCTCTTGTTTCAGAGGCAGTGCAGCAGTGGGCCAGCAAAGGCAGAGTTTTTACGAAAAACAAAACCCTTTCTCTAGGAAAGCTTCCATTTGTGGCTTGTGGTAAATCAAATGAATACCTGATAGAACAGCATTTTTCAAACTTTGCGCATCAGAATCTCCTGACATGCTTTTTCCAAATACAGATTCCTGAGCCCCATTGTCAGATTTTGACTCCTCAGTCTGCATTTTCAAGAGTATGGATTCTGACATGGTGGACAAGGGTTATATATTTAAGAAACACTAAGCTTGGCAGAGTTCTAACAAGCAAAGGGAAACACTTACTTTTAGAATTGTTAGACAAAAAGAACATTTTATAATAGAAATAGAGCCTTCTGTATAAAATACCACTTGAGAGTTCTGGTTTTGATACAGCCTCTGTAGAGTTGGGAGTAGAAACTTCTGTATATCTGCTTTTAAAGTGGAATCACATTTACTATTTAAATTTGCTACCCTCATTCATTCTGAACCAAGGTAATCAATTGGCAACGTTTGAATTTCTGTTTAGAGACAATTTTCCCACACTGAGGGTTTACTTATAATTTGTTTAAGATTTCACATTATGTATTAGTGTGAATAGGAAAAAACCATTTTATTTAAATCACTTGTAAACTGAGTCAAGTGTACATGGGGTGGGGCATGTCATTTTATGACTCCATCTATTTTTGTCTGCACTTGAACTATTCCGTTATAAAAAATGTTGCTTTAAATCTAATGAAGGGGAAAAAAACAAATACCCCAACGGGCTTGCTGAATCATCTCATACTCCGCCATGTGTGAAGTATGGGGGACACAGCCAACTTTCAGACCAAGGGGCTCCTTTTCTCAGGCTGTCTTTCCAGTCTGGCTTTTCTCAGCACCTCTCCCAGAAGCCAGGAGAGTGTGTCAGCTGTCACGGTAGGAAGTGAAAATGGTGCCCAGCTTTCTGAAGGCATGACTCAGTTTGGCACTTTGGAGCTTTCATCTTAAAGATAGTGTGAGAGTTTTCTGTAATCTGTAAATTTTGGTTCCAGCCATTATGCTGTGCTATGGACAAGCAGTGGCAGTATTTTCTGGATATAAGCTGGCACACATTAAAACTTAGTTGTGTAGGAAAAAGGACATCAAATACAATTAGAAAACATCTCAGGGGTACCTGAGGGTGGCTGTTGTTTATGTGTCTGACTCTTGATTTCAAGCTTCAGGCTCTGCACTCAGAGTGCAGAGCCTGCTTGGGATTCTCTGTCTCCCTCTCTCTGCCCCTCCCCTGCTAGCTCACTGTCTCAAAAATAAACATTTTTTTTAAAACATCTGAAATGTCTATTCTGCATATGGGCTGTGTCACAATACCAGACAACATTCTAACAAAGAATCCTGATTGCAGTCAGTAATTTAGCCACGTAAAATGGCCTTTCTGTATACGTGTAGTCGTTGACATTTCAAAATATTTTAAGACATCTTTGTCTTTAATATCTTGAAATTACAAAACTCCAGTGTGTCAGTGAGCACTGCCATTTCATCACAACTCCCCAGCAGGAACACCTGTCTGCCGACAGAGTTTATGATAATGGAGGCGGTGCCCAGCTTAGGAAAGCATAAGGAAGGCTAGAGGCCCTCACAGTTGTTTTTCAAGGTAAGTTCTGCTACCAACTAGTAGGAAGTGTGTATTAGACCAAAATGCCATGGTGAAAATATCTGAAAGATGGCCTTTATACAAAACACCTGTGAATGTCTACCTCTTTTCCTGTGCATTTGAACTCAAGGTAGGGTCCAGTACATTCACCTAAAAGATATTTAAGGTCCAAGCCTCCTACCGTAGGGCCTGTGAGCAGTGTCTCATCAAGGGTCTCACAACAAGCTCTTTGAAGCCATTGGAACCTTCGTTTTCCTATTTACGGTCCTGTTGTTAGAACTGGTCTCCACCCCGTGTTGCTTTACTTCTCCCGCCTTGAAAGACCATGGTGTGATCTGGAAGTATTTAGAACTGTTATGATTGTGACAGGTTAATAAATAATGCGCTGCACTTGGCAATCGATTTCTGGGCTAAGCAGTTGGAAGGGTCTGAGGCTTAATTCTGAAATCTTAGCTAAGAGTTGCCGGCAAAGCACCCTATTTTAAAATTATATTTAAAGCAAGATCAGAAGGTACTCTTCAGGCTGACTTAGTGTCTGTAGTTAAATACCAGCATCTTTAATGTACTTGGGCCTCATTTTCCATAGCTTTCTGCTAAATGTGAGGCTCTAGAATAGGCACTATCTTTTGCAGATGTTCAGCCTAGGTTATTTTTTTTAAAGAAAAAGTTCTGTTTCAACATCCTTCTCTCTTTTCCCCCCTGAAGAGATAACGTGATGATATTTTGAAAAGTAAGAAGCTATTGAATAAGTGAAACATTTCGTTACCATGCGTTTAAGTCAGGCATATGTTTTCGGTTTCAGATAATTCAGTTGGTTATTTCCCCAATTTGATTTTCTCAAAATTCAGCTTTTAAAAATTCCCATAGATGATGATTGTGATAATGATGATGATTAAAAAGGGGCACATTCCCTTTGAACTCTAAAACTCATAGCCATGTACCTTCTTGACAATGCTTATCCTGTATATTGTGTTAAAGCTGGGAAAGAAAAGTTTCCATTTCTAATGCCAGGGTGAAGTATGAATTGGAAGACCGTTGCAACAAAAGTTCTATCTGGGTGCTTGAGGTCTTCTTCCTAAACATTTCATTTAAGACAATATTAAAAGCTTTAAACATACTGATCGTTGGTTCTTTAGAATACTTTTTCAGAGTGCTTCTTAACCTGTCTCCCCTCCCCCCCAAGCCCCAAAATCTCCTTATAACCTAATCACAATTGACGAGCTTCCCCAGACGCCCAAGACCACGATTCTAGGGCCTACAGCTGATTCTTCAGCCTCATGGCCAGACTTCTGAGATGTTTAAACTTTTTTGTTGTTAATCATACAAATTCTACTTCTGAATGTGCTGTCTACAAAATATAGCCTCGGCAGGGTAGCTCACACATTTTTAAAATGTTCTCCAAATGGTAGAAATGGCTTTGTAGGGAAGCCAAAGTGTTTATACAGTTTCTCTTAGAGAAATAAAGTTCTTTATCCTAGATCGGATGTCCAGTTTTGACAAGATGATTGCTGAGAAGGTTATAGACAGCGGCTCTGTTAAAAAGCATTGCTTTCTGTTAATTAGAGACGTGCAAGCAGACCAGCGCTCCATAGCCTTAATTGCAGAAATGATCCACACTGCTAGTCTGGTACACGACGATGTCATCGACGATGCAAGTTCTCGGAGAGGAAAACACACGGTCAATAAGATCTGGGGTGAAAAGAAGGTACGGTGTTTTAGTTTCCTTTCAATCTTCTTACCCAACTACACACTCTTTGGGTTGCATTTATTTTTTAGATTTGTCTCATTAAAAAGTAAAGTATGCTTCCTCACATGCGGCCTTCCAAATTTCAAAATAGAATTCATGTCTTGTCTGCGTACGGACATTTGCTAATAGAGAAAACCATAGAAAGCTGAACTTAGTATTTCTGGTTATTCATAGTTTTACATAGAATTCCTTTTGGTTATTGAGAAAGAGATTTTTGTTGTTATCCAAAAAGCATGTTTCATGAGGACTCATACATTTTACTTCTGGGCTCAGAGTACCCAGATTCAGTTTGATTCTTTATCTATTGACTGCCATGTACAAGAGTGTCATGACAAGTAACTAAGTAAAGCTAAAATATATGTGTGTGAATATTATATTGTTTTAAATATAGGTACACAGAAAGATATATACACACACTGTGAAAATTCTACCTTTTGTAGAGGCTGTATAATTGAGTTTGGTTCATACATGTATATTTTAAAGGATATTTCCATAGTATTTTATCAGCATCTCTTGAAGGGGTATATAAGATGGGGACTTCTGCTTAAAGGTATTTAAATCATGTTTGAAGAACGGGAATGAAGCTGCACAAATGAATATGAAGACATATAGGCCTTTCGTGTGATGCGGGCAGCTCCCTCCACACGCACCTCCCGTGGCCGCCCTGCCTGTTTGAAGCACACATGAAACATTAGTGTGAACGAGGTTTCCCTTGGCTCGCCTTCCCCTCCCTCACACATTTATTTTTCTTCCCCTCACATATTTGTAGTACCTGGTTACCTTCTATTTTCTAATTGCCCTATGAAAAAGAAGAAATATATATTAATTGTTATCTTCACGTGCCGGTTTTGCTTTCTTGTACATGACTTTGCTGTGTAATCGAGTCCTGAGATCTCACTTATAAATCTTTTATTTCAAATTTTAAATTGAAAGGTCTTGTGTCCTATGGGCGGAATTCCATACATCAGAATGTTGTTTTTAAAAAAAAGGGTGGGGGGGAGTGCAGTTTCATTCTGGAGAGGTCATGGGTACCTTTATGACATGTCCCTGAGTCAGCTGTTCTCAGGGCCTGTCCCTAAAGCCTTAGTTAAGAGAACAAATCCTGGGGGCACCTGGGTGGTTCAGTAGGTTACACAGCTGACTTTGGCTCACGTCATGATCTCACGGCTTGTGAGTTCAAGCCCAACGTCGGGCTCTGTGCTAACAGCTCGGAGCCTGGAGCCTGCTTCAGATTCTATGTCTCCCTCTTCCTCTCCCCTTCTCCCATTTGCACTCAGTGTCTCTCTCTCTCAAAAATAAACATAAAAATTAAAAAAAAAAAAAACCACCACCAACAACAAATTCGGGCCTTCTCCCTGCCTAGTTAGTCCCCGCTGTGATCATCTCTGCTGTTGGGGGCCTCTTTCAGCCTGTGACTGGTCTGCCTTACACAGGCCTGCCTGCAAGCCTCCTCCCCTTTACCACCTCTTAGCCAAAAGTACTGTGTGTCCATTGAAAGTCCATTCACACAGCACCTGCTCCAGGAGCCCGCAGTACCCTGCCTGGGTTCCAGCCCTTCTTTCCTTTAACCCCTCAGCCAGCATTCCCCAGTGCCCAGTCTGGAGACTTTACTTTCACAGGCTGGAACCTTCTGGCCTCTGGGATCCCCAGGGCCAGGAGAGGAAAGACGTAAAAGCCTAGAGATCCTGAGCCCTCCAGCTGCAAATGATGTACGGGTGGCTGAAGGATAGACATATATGTGCACGTATATGTCATAATGTATACGATGACTTTGTTAATGTATATGTGTATGTTGAGATCACTTGTACAGTATGTTCTATAAAATGATAAATAGGTAAACATACTGAACATAATTTTAGGTACCAGAGAAAAGACAATAAAAACTTAAAATGTGGTTATGTTGAAAATTCTATGAATTAAAATGTCTATGAGATCAACCATTTATAACTATAACATAAAATGTAGGCATATTTTTAAATATGAAAATGAGTATGTTTAATTACAGTCTGTAATTCATTTATATATAATTTTTAATAAGCTACAAATACAGTATGGGCATCTACTCCCACTCTAAAGAAGATTGGAAAAAATATTGATTATCTAGTGTTCACTACAAAAAATTTTATCTGAGAATGAGGAGCAGTGTAATACAGTGCAAAGAGCTTTGAACTTGGAGCCAGGATTCCCTGGTTTGGTTTTCATTGAGAAAAATGCCAGGCGCTGGGGTGTGCCAAGTGCTGGCTGAGATCATTCCCAGCCCGTGCCCTCAAGGAGTTGGTAGATAGGGAATCAGTAGTTGAAGAAAAATGAGAAGACTGCAGTATGCACGGGGTGCTGTTCTCATGCAGATCCAAGTGGACTTCCTAGAAGTGTCCTCTGTGCTAATTGTGCAGAGGAGTCAGCTCAGTGAAGAAGGGGAAGGACTTTCCGAGTAGAATGATAGGTGCACAGACACAACAGCACGCTGTGAGCAAAGAGCAAGTGTCCAGCACGGCCAGTCTGAGGGCAGCTGTACCCTGGTGGGGCCCAGGGATGAAGCGAGAGAGTTTGACCCTGTCCATCTCCACACATCCACTTCCTCAGCTCCGATTGGAGAGATCTGGGAACTGATCCCATGCCCACTATGTGCCGAATCTGTAACTGACGATTACAGAGTCCTACTGAGGAAGAGGTAGGGGAAGACTCACGGCCAAGATGAACCCTCCCTCCCTTTCTGTATTTATCTTCTGAGGAGCCAGCTTCATTGTTGGCTCCACTGCTCCGATCCTTTTCTCTGAGTTGTTTTCTTTTTTCTTTTCTAGGCTGTTCTCGCTGGTGATCTAATTCTTTCTGCAGCATCTATAGCTCTGGCACGGATTGGAAATACAACTGTCATATCTATTTTAACCCAAGTTATTGAAGATTTGGTGCGTGGTAGGTTAATTCTGACGCTGCTGCTTTTTTAATTCAGTCTCAGTAGAGTTATCCAGGCAATCAAACCGTATCGCAAATTACCCCTTTCTTTCTTTATAGGCGAGTTTCTTCAGCTAGGGTCAAAAGAAAATGAGAACGAGAGATTCGCACACTACCTTGAAAAGACCTTCAAGAAGACTGCCAGTCTGATAGCCAACAGTTGTAAAGCAGTATGTACGTTCTGTCTTTGTTCACGTTAAAAAAAAAAAAAAAAATGCCTCATAGCTCTTTCTTGGGAGCTAATTTCCTGGGAAACATTTCACTGGAGAACCTTAAAATAGTAACCAGAATCCCAAGAGGTCATTGAGAGAATTACATCCCCAAACAGTGGGATCTTCTGCTGTGGGTTTCATGTTCACGGTCTTCTTTTGCTGTGCATGCATTCACTCTTCATCCTTCCCCCCCAAGAACAGAATCAGAATAAGCTATCTGCACCCAGTTTACTCTCCAGACTGTTTAACATTTTGAAAAACTTGTCATGATTAGTGGAATAATGTCTTTCATGGTTGTTGTCCCATATACCATTTCTGACATGTTAGCGTTAAAAAGTTACAAAGTGCTGTGTTTTTGGGGGGGGGGGGGAGGGCAGCGTGGTGTGCAGAGGAAGAGAGAGAGAATCTCAAGCAGGCTCCTAGCTCGAAGCCCGACACAGGGTTCGGTCTCACGACCCTGGAATTGTGACCGAGCCAAAATCAAGAATTGGGCACTTCTGCCCAAGAAAAAATACCTGTTAGGTTGTCCTAGTTTTCTTTGTTCTTTATTTATAAACAAGCCATTTTTCTTTGGGCTGTAAATCGAGTGTGCACCATAACTTTTCTCTCCCTTGATTTCCCTCCCTGGCCTTCCCTCTGGTCTTCTTGTTTTTATTTTTTATTTTTCCCATTCTGAGAGGCATGGGTCCAGCTTTTCATTTTCTTGGATTTACTGCCACTTTTATTTTTATTTATTTTTATTTTTTAATTTACATCCAAGTTAGCATATGTACAACAATAATGATTTCAGGAGTAGATTCCAGTGATCCATCCCCAACAAGTGTCTTCCTTAATACCTTACCCATTTAACCCATCCCCCCCACCCACTATCCCTCCAGCAACCCTGAGTTTGTTCTGTGTATTTAAAAGTTTCTTATGTTTTTCCCCCTCCCAGTTTTTATTTTAGTTTTGCTTCCCTTCCCTTATGTTGATCTGTTTTGCATCTTAAATTCCTCATGTGAGTAAAGTCATATATTTGTCTTTCTCTGACTAATTTCGCTTAGCAGAATACCTCCAGTTCTATCCACGTAGTTGCAAATGGCAAGATTTCATTTCTTTTTCATCGCTGAGTAGTATTCCACTGTATGTATGTATGTATGTATGTATGTATGTATGTATGTCAGTCACATCTTCTTTATCCATTCATCTATCAGTGGACATTTGGGCTCTTTCCATACTTTGGCTATGATCGATATCACTGCTATAAACATCACGGTGCATGTGCCCCTTTGAATCAGCACACCTGTATCCCTTGGGTAAATGCCTAGTAGTGCAATTGCTGGGTCGTAGGGTAGTTCTATTTTTAATTTTTTGAGGAACCTCCATACTGTTTTCCAGAGTGGCTGCACCAGTTTGCCTTCCCACCAGCAGTGTAAAAGGGTTCCTCCTCTCTGCATCCTCGCCAACATCTTTTGTTGCCTGAGTTATTTATTTTTAGCCATTCTGACAGGTGTGAGGTGGTATCTCATTGTGGTTTTAATTTGCATTTCCCTGATGATGAGTTATGTTGGGCATTTTTTCATGTGTCTGTTTTCCATCTGGATGTCTTCTTTGGAGAAGTAGCTATTCATATCTTTTACCCTTTTCTTCACTGGATTATTTGTTTTTTGGGTGTTGAGTTTGACAAGTTCTTTATAGATTTTGGATACTAACCCTTTATCTGATATGTCATTTGCAAATATCTTCTCCTATTCTGTTGATTGCCTTTTAGTTTTGCTGATTGTTTCCTTCTCTGTGCAGAAGCTTTTTATTTTGATGAGGTCCCAGTAGTTAGTTTTTGCTTTTGTTTCCCTTGCTTCCAGAGACCATGTTGAGTAAGAAGTTGCTGCGGGTATGGTCAAAGAGATTTTTGCCTGCTTTCTCCTCAAGGATTTTGATGGCTTCCTGACTTACATTTAGGTCTTTCATCCATTTAGAGTTTATTTTTGTGTATGGTGTAAGAAAGTGGTCCAGGTTCATTCTTCTGCATGTTGCTGTCCAGTTTTCCCAGCACCATTTGCTGAAGAGCACTCTTCTTTTTTTTAAAGCCAGTATTCTTGGGGCACCTGGGTGGCTCAGGCGATTGAGCATCCAAGTGCGACTCAGGGCATGGTCTCACAGTTCATGAGTTCAAGCCCTGCATTGGGCCTTGCTGCTGTCAGCGCAGAACCCACTTCGGATCCTCTGTCCTCCCCCTCTCTGTCCCTCCCCTGCTCACACTCTCTCAAAAAAAAAGTCAGTATTGTCCTTATACAACATGTGGTATTTGGTTCTAGCCCCTAAATGAGAGCCAGTTCTCTCCATAGGATTACTCATCTGACCATACCTCCGCATAATCAATGTGGCAGAGATGAAACCTGGCAAGTAGGTTGCGATCAAAGCAGCAACAGAGGGAGACCTTCAGGGGACAGATGGACATTGCTGCCATGATGCTCTCTCAGCATTCCTGCAGTTAAAGAGCACTTTTCCTCAGGTCTCTTCAGTGAAAAAGGCCCCTTGCCAATAGTGTCTCCATTCTGAAAAGCGTCAAGAAATGGATAATTGTGAATCCTAAAAGAATGCAGACATTTTCTTCCTAAAAACACAAAATTGAAACACTAAGAAATGTGAATTATGTAGAACATGCTGGCCATGACTTCAGCCATTTTTGTCTTTAGTGAAAAGGGCCAATATTTTTTTGCAAAGAATTGCCTGTGTGGTTTTTTAAAAAGAGAGATGGCTGGGGCATCTGGGTGGCTCAGTTGGTTGAGTATCTGGCTCTTGATTTCAGCTCAGGTCATGATCTCACAGTTTGTGAGTTTGAGTCCTGCATCAGGCTCTGCGCTGGCAGCATGGAGCCTGCTTAGGATTCTCTCTCTCTGACCCTCCCCAGCTCATGCACTCTCTCACTTTCTCAAATGAATAAATAATTTTTTTTTTTTTAAATAAAAAGAGAGTTGGCTGAAAATATGGCAGACGTTAGAATGCCAAATAAAAGAATCACTCATTTTAAAAGGGTGCCATAAAGTTGCTACATAAACCCTTCATTGATCATCATACCTTTGATGGTCAAAATCTCCATGAAGATGGAGAGCCAACTTCATAAGGCACACTAGGGCGTTAAGTGAAGCTTGCAGATGATCAAACCCTACGAAGGGCCAAGGACATGGACCCAAGGCACCAAGGAAAGCTTTGATCGTGGTGTGGTCACAATGCTCTGCTTAGGAAGCCAGAGACGTTATAGCACACATACTCATTTATAAATTGCACTTCGTTCTTCACAGATTAGCAAGTAAACAGTGGACATGTGTATTAACATGGCTCGACCCTTTTTTAAAATGAAATGCTTCGTGCTGTCCACTAGGAGGCATTCCGGCATCATCCCACAACTACTCACTTTTTATATGATTTATTTCTATACTCCAGAGCTGTTAGAATAATAAGGCAAAATCATAGTGTGAGCGCTCTAAATAAAAGGTTCTATATTTAAGTGCCTATGGGTAGAAATATTCCAGAGGTGTTGCATATTCAAAATGGCTATTTTTAT
Organism: Panthera tigris; assembly: GCF_018350195.1. Classification (NCBI taxonomy): domain Eukaryota; kingdom Metazoa; phylum Chordata; class Mammalia; order Carnivora; family Felidae; genus Panthera; species Panthera tigris. The sequence goes on from NC_056666.1 coordinate 24,405,662, forward strand.
GTACTCCTGGTATTTAAAATGCAAAGACATTTGGGCTCCAAAAGTTCATGCAAAGCAAACCAGAAGTGCCAAAAAGAGGAAATACAGAGAATTTAAACATCAGAATTATTGTGGAATAATTAATAGAATTCTAAGATGTTATGGGAATTTGAAGGAAATTTAGCAGCTTATAACTTATCCTGTTAACTTTAATCACTCATTGTTATTTTTTAGTAGAAATAGTATAAAAACTAAGAGAGGGTTGTCTAAGATTGATGTGTTTTGTTTTGTTTTAAATAAGGATTGTATTTTCCTTTCTTCCTTTCCTCTCTTGTCCTGTCCTGTCTTTCTATGTCTGTCTTTCTTGTAGACTCTCCGTTCATTGTGGGGCTTGAACTCATGATCAAGGGTCATGATCTAGGCTTTGACCCCTAGATCAAGAGTCCCATGCTCCATCGACTGAACCAGCCAGGACCCCCTCTAGGATTATTTTATGACACTGATTGATAGGAAAATGGAAGTAATATGTTTAAATGAAAGGTTACTTATTTGTGTCCTAGTCATATAGAATACACTCGAGCTTACCAGTGGAGGCCATGATTTCTTCCCCAGAAAAATCTCACAGGAATGAGATCTGAGAGGTCCAGTGGCCCATCCAGTGTTACTCAGTCAGACATGGCTGAGCTGGGATTGGAACCCAGAACTGGTATGATAATCCTGCATTCGTTTGTTTTTCTTTTCTTTTCTTTTTTTCCAAATTTGTATACTCTCCAGTGCTGCATGAGGCCTGGAATCAATGGGCTGCCTTCCTGTTACTTTATTTCCAAAGCCACAGTATGCTACCACAGGATTTTGTTTTGTGGGTTGTATTTGCAGAACAGTGTCTTTTGGTACAAAATTCTTATCTAATCTACACATAGACCTTATTCCTATTTTACCAGCTGTCATAATATTGTAATAAGGAAAGGGGAGGGGCGCCTGGGTGGCTCAGTCGGTTAAGCCTCCGACTTCGGCTCAGGTCATGATCTCACAGTTCGTGAGTTTGAGCCCCGTGTCGGGCTCTGTGCTGACAGCTGAGAGTGGAGCCTGCTTCAGATTCTGTGTCTCCCTCTGTCTGTGTCTCTCAAAAATGAATAAATGTAAAAAAAAAAAAAAATTTTTTTTTAAAAAGAAAAGGGGAAAACTTTTTCTCGTCCAGGATCCAGTCCAGGATCTCTTGTTGCATTTAACTGTCATAAGTCTTCGATGTCTCAGTGTGCAACAAGTTCCTCAGTCCATCTTTGCTCTTATATTACCTTGATTTTTTTTTTAAGTTTATTTATGTATTTTGAGAGGGAGAGAGAGAAAGAGATAGCTCAAGTGAGCATACGCAGGGGAGGGGCAGAGAGGGGGAGAGAGAGAATCTCAAGCAGGCTGCACTGTGTCAGCCTAGAGGCCAACACAGTGCTCAATCTCATAAACCACAAGATCATGACCTAAGCTGAGACCAAGAGTTGGACACTTAACTGAGCCACCGAGACGCCCCCATTACCTTGATTTTTTTTTAATTTTTTTTTTTTTAATGTTTATTTATTTTTGAGAGAGAGAGAGACAGAGCATGAATGGGGGAGGGGCAGAGAGGGAGGGAGACACAGAATCGGAAGCAGGCTCCAGGCTCTGAGCCATCAGCCCAGAGCCCGACACGGGGCTCGAACTCACGAACCGTGAGATCGTGACCTGAGCGGAAGTTGGATGTTCAACCGACGGAGCCACCCGGGCGCCCCTACCTTGATTTTTTAATGTGTCATTGAGCCTTTCAAGTTGGATCTGTCTGCTGCTTTGCAAACTTAGATACCGGTTATGCATTTTGCACAGGAAAACAACAAAAAGGATGCCACCTGCTCAGTTCGTCACGTCAGGGGCCACGTGACACCCTTTTGTGCTGTTACTGGTGATGTTCACTTTGATCACTTGATTTCGGTAGTAACTGCTAGGTTACTTCATTTTCAGGTTACTATTTTTCCCTATCCGGGGAGGGATTATGAGATTATGTAAATCTGCTTATCAAACTCTCTCTGGTTTTCGCATCTATTTATGATTCTTTCTTCAGATACTTATTACCACAATGGCTGCCAAGTCACTGTTTTGTGAATTCTGTCATTCCTTCAACATCTTGCTTCTACGATAGAAGGGTATTTGATTTAAGGACGATCTTATCTCTGTGAACTCTTGGATTCTTATTCTATGGATTATAACCCTTTACTGTTATTTATCTGAATGCTGAATTATCCCATATTTGGCCAGTGGGGAAGGCCTTTTAACCTGGCTTCTGTGTCCTTTTAATCTACCCCCATCATTCTTTTAGCACTTATTTAATTTCTTTATTTTTTAGAGAGATTGCAAGTGGGGGGGGGGGGTGGGGGAGGTGGGGAGAGAGAGAGAATGAATGAGAATCCCAAGCAGGCTCCATTCTCAGTGTGGAGCCAGACACGGGGCTCGAGCCCACAACTTGCAATCGCGACCTGAGCTAAAATCATGAGTCAGACGCTCAACTGACTGAGTTACCCAGGTGCCCCAACACTTCATTAATTTCTGGCAGAAGACGTTCCAGGTTCATCTTGCCCTTCCCAACACTAGGATTCATAATTTCTCCAACGAGCCCTGTTCTTTTGTTGGAGAATGGTATTTGGAAACCAAGATCTCTCCACTAGGTATCATTGGGCCCTCCAATGATAGTAGACAGAAATAGGAAATTTATATATATATTGCATAACCGGTATCTAAGTTTGCAAATGTGTATATATGGGTATGTTTATGTCTTGATCTTTTTATTTCCCATCTATGTGTATCCAAACAGTGATGTATCATATTGTTGGCTCATTCCACAGAATTCATGATTTATCTAGCATTCTGTCCTTCCATACAGTTGACCTTTGAACAACATAGGTTAGAACAGCACAGATCCTTATATGCGGGTTATCTTTTTTCTTTTTAATAAATACAGTATAGTACTATGAAAGTAGTTTCTCCTTATGATTTTTTGTAAGCTTTATTGTAAGAATGTAGTATATAATACGTATACAGAGTATGTGTTAATCAAATGTGTCATCAGTGAGGTTTCTGGTCAACAGTGGGCTATTAATAGTTAAGTTTCGGGGGAGTCAAAAATTATATGCAGATTGTCACCTGCACAGGAGGTGGAGGGGTGTCAGCACCCCTCACCCCCATGTTGCTCAGAGGTCGACTGTATTTGTAGCTCCTTTCCCCAAGAATGAGAAGCTAGACTCCCATTCTCCACAATATATTTACTTGCTCAGTCCCCTAGAATATACCAAAGGGGTTTAAAAATTGGTAACTCCCATCTCTGTAAAAAACAAAAACCTAGTAGTTCAGTATTTGTTTATAGTTCCTTTTTGTCTTTAGCCTGAGGATAATATAATCAAAAATCTGTGTTCGAAGTTACTCTTTTCAGTGTGGTTATATTATTATTTGAAATATAAGCTAGGTTATTTTTTACTCCATTTTAGAGGTCCCCTTCCATTCTTAACCAATTTTGTTTTTGCGGGGGTTGGAGGCTGTTGGTGTGGTTTTGAGTGTATGAAATGTTAACCTAGCTCCTTAAGTCAGAAGTGTATACAGACTGGTACTTGCCCACCATTCCCATGTGTCCCGTCCCCCTCCTCATCCTTTCCACCCACCCTGTAAGTGACCAGTCTCTTTGCTTCTGCTTCCTCCTTCCTGTGTTTCTTTTTACACAGATGAACAGCCCCACATGCATGTTGTTTCCCCTTCTTTCTTGCAAGGAAAAGTAGGATGCTGTGCTACCTTTTCTGTGTGTGTCTGACCTTTGCACCTTGTTTTCTTCAATTAACAGTGTATCAGGGATATCATCCCATGCTGCTCTGTAGAATCTTCCTCTGTATTGTATTGTATTGTATTGTATTGTATTGTATTGTATTGTATTGAGAGAGAGAGAGGGAGAGAGAATTTTAAGCAGGCTGCACACGCGGCACAGAGCCTGAGGCGGGCTCCATCTCATGACCATAAGATCATGGCCTGAACCAAAATCAAGAGTTAGACTCTCAACCAGCTGAGCCACCCAGGAGCCCCTCTTCCTCATTTTTTAAATAGCTGCTTCGTATCCTATCGAGTGGATATACCGTGGTTTTCTCAGCCACTCCTATATATGGGTGTTTAGGCTTCTAGTAGTTAGTTTACAGTTACAAATAATACTATAGTGCCTAACCTTATGCAAGTGTGTTTTTTATTTTTATTTTTTAACGTTTCTTTATTCTTGAGAGAGAGACGAGAGCCCGCGCAAGCCCAAGGGCATATTGCGCGAGAGCCCGCGCAAGCCCAAGAGCATATTTTAGGGGGAGGTGCAGAGGTGGGGGGAGACACAGAATCTGAAGCAGGCTCCAGGCTCCAAGCTGTCAGCACAGAGCCCAATGCAGGGCTCCAACTCGTGAACTGCGAGATCATGACCTGAGCTGAATTTGGACGCTTAACCAACTGAGCCACTCAGGCGCTCCAGTGTGTTTTTGAATTGTTAGCAGTGTACCTTCAGGGTGTATTTGAAGGTAGTCGTGTGTGTGGTTCTTGCCCCACCACGTTTCCCTCCATAAGGACTGTACTCTGAGATGTTCTCACCACCAGGGTATGTGAGCTTCCTGCCTGTTTCCCCACAGCCTCGCTCACTGAATGTGTTGTAAGGCTTTTCAGTTTCTGCCAGTTTGATAGATGAGAAAATGTTATTGCAGTGGGGTTTTAATTTGCATTTCTCCCTTCTAAGTGAACTTGAACATTTCAGGTGCTTAAGGGCCATTTTTATATCTTCAGTTTTTGTTATTTGCCAGTGTCTTTTGCCCATCTTCTAACGTGTTTGGTCCCCCCACGCCCCTAGTTTTAAAGAGCTCTTTACAGGGGCGTCTGGGCAGCCCAGTGCGTTGAGCATCCACCTCTTGATTTCCGTTCAGGTCATGATCTCTGCGCTAGCAGCCTAGAGCCTGCTTGGGATTCTCTCTCTCTTCCTCCCTCTCTGCCCCTCCCTCGCTGTCTCTCTCTCTCAAAATAAATATACTTTAAAACAAAACAAAAAAGAGCTCTTTATATAATAAGAATATCAGCACTTTATCTATGATATTATGTTGCATATATTCTCCCCCAGTATTTTTAGTTGGTTTTTGACAACACCCATTTCGATATTTTGTATGTAAGAATGGAGCTCCAATAATCTCCACCATTTTTTTAATAAAGAAGACACGATGCATCTGTGTGTCTTCAGGATAGATGTCTTAACTTCCTTGGTGACACAGAGATGCTTGATGAACACCAAGTGCTGGTCCCTGCAAGGCAGCCTGTGCTCCCCAGCCTTTCTGAGACCAGGCTCATGAGAACGTTCTGAGACCTTCCTCCTCTTCCCCCAGAAGAGCCACACGCGTACAGCAGGACCTGCTGTGGGCCTGCTTCCAACAGAAAGGTTAGCCGGGCTCCGCTTTCTTTTACCCTGTCATTCCTCATCCTCCACCCACATCTGGAAAGATAAGAGGCACCTGTCCCCTGGCGCTGAGCACAAGAAGCGCTTGTGTCCTGTCCGCACACGTCCTCTGTGCCTTTTGTGTTGCACTGCTTGTGACTTCTCCACCTGCACGGGACGGATCCAGGCGATCCTTACCCGGCGTGGGGGAGCGGGATTCTCTGGGCACTGAGGAACGGTCTTTGCACCCCAGGCGCGGAAATCTGGGCAGAAACGTCCCTTCCCCGCCTATGAAGCGGAAGCTGCCCACTAAGTGTCACTCGTTTCTGTGGTAGCGTGTGAGCTGCGGGCGGTGCGCCCAGACCACACAGCTTTCTGCTTCCTCGGGCACATGATTTGACTTCTTTGGGCTTCTGTTTTGCGCCCCTTGGAAGCAGTGTAATAAAGTGATTAAGAGAATGGTCTCTGGAGTCCGACTCTTGGGTTCAAATTCTCATTCCACCGTTTCCCAGCCCTATAACATCTGGTGCTCTCTGTGCCTCCAGGCCTGGCCCGTAAGTGAGTTAATACACGAGAAATCTCAGAATAGCTCCTGGCATATGATGAGGGCTTGGTAATTGTTTGCTCTTATCATCATCAACCACAAAAGAAATGCTTCTGGGACACTGTGCAGCTTAACTAAGATAATGTAAAGTGCTCATCATATGTACTCCATAAATTTTAATCCAGTGAGTTTAGAAATAGAAGAGAGTTTTTAAATATCTCTTACTTTTCAGGAAGAAAGCTGGCATTTCTGTGCTGTTTTGTGTTGAAGTAACAGCATGAACAGGCTCGCTCTCTGAGTTATTTCTGCCTGGAAAGGGGGTGTCATTGTGTTCTGAGCTCAGCACATCCTCAGCTGCCCAGATCTTACCACATTTATTCTTTTGGCCAAGTTGATGGCTTTCTTGACTCTTGTCAAAATTTCTAAATCGTCTCCCAGCTGGTGTCATAGATTCTTTAGTATGGTTGAAAAGAGGAATCTCTTCCTGTACGTGGATCCGTGCCTGTCAGTGGTCAGGTCTGTGCCGTTGAAAGCGGTTGTGAGTTTGTTATTCATTCAAGTGGCCACCTGACCTTTCATGACAGGCAAATTTGTATCAAGGACCTGCAGCCAAACATTAACGCGGTCACAGACTTCATTAAGTCATCAAAAACATTCTCAGGGCTAAGAGAATGTTGCCCAGATTGTATGAGCTGGCTTGAATTAGCCACAGAGCATGGACACTACCCAGCTCCTGTTCCTGCACCTAGGAGAAGGGGAGGAGGAGGATAATTAACAACAACAGCAAACATCTAGTGTTATGGCCAGATGCCCAGCACTCAGCTGAGGTTTAAAAGCAGCATCGCGTGTATTCCTCACAGCAGCCCTATGAGCTAAGTGCTTTTGATCCTGCGTTTTACAGATGAGGAAACTGAAGCCCAGAAATACCAAGTAATACGCTAAGTTCGCGTGGTAATACGTAGCGTATTTACACGCCCCTGGCAGGCTAACCGCAGAGTCCGCACCACTGGGCTACACAGATGCCTGAGCAAAGAGGGTGCCGACCAGAGGGTCACGAAGGACAGGATCCTTCATCATCAGTGACCCACCTCAGGAAGGAGACCGCACCTTGTCTGCCTTTCTCATGGAGTCAGCATAGACATTTCCTCTCCGGTGGAGTAGACCTCATTCCTGTTCCCTCCTTTCGGTTTTTACCCAGTCTTTGTTTTCTGAAGTGTGTCAGGGTCTGCTTAGCAGAGCAGTGGGAAAGGCACTCAAGTGACCGGAGCCAGCTAGTTTTTTTTTTGAGTTTTAAAAAGTGCTTAGAAGTCTTACTTCTCCTCCACTGAAAAAGAAAGGAAAAAAAAAAGTTTCCATGTAGTTAATTACTTCTTGCAAGAGAAATACAGGAGCAGTAGGACCATGAAGACCCTTGAGGATGAGAAAACAGGATGTCAGAAGCGCGAGGTCTGAGGCTGTTTCACACGTGAGGAAATGGCTGCATTTGAGAAATAAGTGAAATCACCAAAAATTTAGTATTAAAAGAAACTACAAATGAGGAAATACATATATAGCAACATCATGTGTGATTAGATCAGACTAGCTAGCCCTAAAATAAGGTCTACATCAATAGAAAAATAAAAATAAAGCCAACATTTAGGCCAGGTTTAGCACCGAGTGCCGGAAGCAGTGGGGAAGATGACTTCTCCTGGGAAAGGGGTGGAAGGTGGTTTCCTTAAAATTTGAAAAAGCCGTCTGAGGCTGACATCCTTTCATTAAAAGCACCAGTGGCGTATGCATGTTTGATCTCCCTCTGCTGCAGTATCTTCGGACCAGCCTCACTGCCTCTCATTTGAGGGACCGGATGGATGCATCTGTGCACACAGACTGGGGCTCCCTGGCTCGGGCCTGCCAGCAGCTTATTTCAGAATTCTCTCTCTGCTTCAGGTCTCTGTCCTCGGATGCCCTGATCCAGCGGTGCATGAGATTGCCTATCAATACGGGAAAAACGTGGGAATAGCCTTTCAGGTCGGTCTGCTGCTTTTTAAGAACGTGGCCTGTTGGCACAGCGGGAGGGGCAGCCGCGATGCGGGATGTGGTGCTCTAGATGCCCCTCTTTCCCTTCCACCAGCTAATAGACGACGTGTTGGACTTCACCTCGTGTTCTGACCGGATGGGCAAACCAACGTCAGCAGATCTGAAGCTTGGGTTAGCCACCGGCCCTGTCCTGTTCGCTTGCCAACAGGTAGGTTTTCCAAACTCCCTTGGACACACTGCTTTGTCTGTTCCAGGCACAGCTGATGGGAAGGTATGGGGTAAGCATTTAGGTAAGCTGATAGGGGAGATATGGGAAAGCATTCAGGTAAGAGACCTGGATCTAGATTTGATCCTGGCCCTGGGGCTGAGATGTTGGGACCAGCCATTTTACTTCTAAGCTTTATCTGTGAATAAAACTTGAAACGGAAGAGATTACAACTTTCCCCTCAGGGTCGTACTGAGGATTAACTGAGAAAGTACCTCGTAAATTAAATGCTGTATGTATTTAAGGTAGCATTACGATTATTTCCATATATTTTAGGCACTGACAAGGTGAATGGTTTCCGCATCTTGATTATAGGACTGGATTTGGGATGTGCCTCAGAGCCCCTTAAAAAGGCACTGGAAGGGCCTCCCAGCATAAGAAATTCTGCCGTTCTAGAAGTTTAATGGGAATGTGTGCTGCTCTCAGAGGGCCTTGGCCATTGCCTCAAAATGTCAAGAACATTTACAAGGGCAACTAGAACCACATAGTTCTTTCTTTCTCCAGATTGAGGGACTGTCAATTAAGGAAGTAAGTAAAAGCTGCCTTTATGTTCTCCTTCACGTGGATGAAAAAGCTTAGGAAGCTTCAGAGATGCTGCAGGGACTGGCGAGGCAGACATTTATTTCCAGAGCCTGCTCTGGAGGCCGGCCACATGGCTGTGGCTGGGCCAAGTGTGGTTTGAAGTGAGTGGGACATTGGCTGGCATTTGGACATCTTTTTAATAGATTGTAACTTTGCAGCATATTTAATCCGGTATTTAGCAAAGCAATAAGATGTTCATCACCAATCCATGAAATGAAGAATTATTAGCTCTTTGGTCTAAAATTTTAGTAACTTTTAGTTTTTGAGAGATTTGCCTGTATTCTTTCTCACAATTTACAAAGATAAACTATGTCTTCCGTAGAACTCAGGGATTCTGTTTTGACATTATTGAAACCAGTGACCTTGCTTTTGATCAATTTCCCACCCAGGGAAGGAGAGATCATCTTTTATCCACTGTCTAGCAGACCCATAACCAGGGTAACTCTCCTTTAGGGGAATCTAGCAGCTGGCGGGGGTGAAGGGGCGGGGTGGACCAGGTGATCTTGGCCAACGCTAGTGGACATCAGTCAACTGAGGAATGAAGTACCCACTCACCCACCCAAAAGGAGATGTTGAAGCCCTTTGTGGAAATAGCAGTCCTCAATACCAGGCTCTGTCCTCTCAGAATTTTGAGGCAGAGGTGAGAAGAGAACGACGTGTTATAGATGGGTTCTTTCTCCTCATGAGACTAACTTGCCAGCCCAAAACTCAGTAATATTAATACATGTGCTAAGTTGCGACAAAATTTATAAAATCCTCTTGTATACATTAAAGCATGAGCAAGGAACATTTTCTTTTTTACTATTAACCCACAAAACGGAGGAGTCATAAACCATGTAAACGTAAAGGCATGCCTGAGGCCAGAGAGATCAGTCACCGGCTGCTGTCTGTACAGACTCCAAACGTTAGTCTATTCAGACGCTGGTTAGTAAATGTTGAGTCAGGAACAGGAGGAATGGAGGGAATGGAGACTGCCAGCTCAGTGAGGATTCTTTCAGTGAGGCCCTGAGGTTATCAAGATGACTAAGGAACAAGCCTTTTCCTAAAGAAGCTTGTAGTCTACTAAAAAGCTTGGTGTGCCATACTTCTAGGAATCTTAACAATGACAAATAATTGTCATGAGCCCCAGGACACTAACAGCTGACTCCGCTGAACCTTTTAAGATGATGGATGGAGAATGGATGCCTCTTCTGATTGTTTCACTATGAACCTATTTCAACAGAAACTAATTAACTTTCTTCTACACAAAGGAGTTGTGAATTGTTCTCCTTTCAGATACACTGGGACAAAGTTGGGGAAAAATGGATCATTCCTGTATCACCCCAACCTATAAGTGGTCAGTAATACATAAGAGATTTAAAAATACTGGTTTAAAAAAGGGGGGCGGGGGCAAGGAAAAGGAACACACAGAAGCTTACCGCGTCCTTAACCACAGTGCTACGGGTGTCTCACTGGGAAATGCAGCATCACGAGGTACCCATTCACCCTCACCAGACAGTGCTGTTCCCATCTGCCCACAAGGCAGTAGGAAAAGGGAGCTAAAAGGCACATGGCCGCCTAGAAAGGGGAACACAGAGTGAGGCCAAGAGGGAAGTGATTCTGGAAAGAACCTGCTTCCTAAGTAGATCAGCTGTTTCTGTCCTGTGGCTTATCGGCAAAAGTTAGTACAAAAAAGCGTTGTCGTTTTAAAAGAAAATATCAGGTTTAGTCTCCACTACAGATTATATCAGCAAAAAAGGGGTTCTTGGCCAGAAATGTGTCAAATATTTATGGGGCTCAAAGTGATTTAGGGTAAAACAAGTTCCAAAATAACAGAAGACTGTGCAGTATCTTCATTTAATGAAAATGCATTGTTTTTGTGGTCTGCAAAGGATTCTTTCATACGTTACCTCTAATCTCACAACTCCTCTTTGTGGTAGGTATTATGCCCATTCTACAAGTAAGAAAGTGATGTGCAAACTTGGCCAAAATTAAACATCTGGTAAATGGCACAGCAGACAATTAGACGCCAACTCCTCTCAGACCAGTGTTCCTATCACTACCCAATGTATTACCAGTGCCAGTGCTGACGCTGATGCAAGCTGGCGCCTGCGGAGCTTGTCCGATCCCCAGTGGGGCTTCCCGCAGAGCAGGTAACTGGCATTCTCTGCACTGGCGATGCTCAACGAAGAGCTTCTGTGTCGGCTTCCATGATTTGTCGTTAACCTAACCCATTCAGTGGACTCGTTGTGAGATGTTTGTAATCTTTTCCACAGGTAGGGGAATTTTGTTTGCCAATTAATTAGCCCTTGCATTTTCCCATTTGCGAACACTGAGGCTCCACCAAGACAAACAACCTTGGGAAGCCATTTTTCCTTTTTAACTTCACACAGTGGGTTGTCTTGTAATTGGAATTTGTTGGACCCAGCAACTTAGTAGAAACTCCCTCTCTCTGGAATTCACTATTTTTGACATCTCCTGAAGGTTTCTTGATAACCTTGGTACAGGGGATTTAAGGAAAGTTTCGGCATTTCTCAGAGGTCCCCATGATGACAGTGTCCTTCCATGTATACCTGTATACGTATTTTCTGTAAGAACAAAAACATCATGTTGAATCTTTAAAAAGTATAGAAGTTGGATTTTGAGATCTTCAGAAACAAAATGGAAGTGGTTTTTGGTGGTTTGTGTGTGTGTGTGTGAGAGAGAGAGAGAGAGAGAGAGAGAGAGAGATTACATTAGTTCTCAAATAAAGCTCTTTTCCTTTCTTCTGTTTCCCTTATTTGATAAGTCACCAGACCTAAATGTCAGCCTGTAGCTGTACTTCCAACTGCCGTCACCATCCCCAGCCCCTGCACCAGCTGCACAGGCTTCTGTTGGTGTTGTGACTAGCTGGTCCCTTAAGAGTTAGACAGGTTTCGTCTGAGCAAGCTCACTACATTTATCGATCACCTTCGTAGTTTGGTTTATGGACATATTTCACGGAATAGGAGTTGTCATACTCTTAAAAGGTTTTCCCCGTAAAACAGCCTGGACAAACAAAAATTTTCTTATTGCTCACTAAATCTGCGAGCAGGCAACTGTGGTTCCTGTTAGGTTTCTCATTTCTCCACCTACACAGTAAGGGAACAGGGCAGTGCCTAGGGAAGAGTTTGGTATTTGCATATTAAAATTGTACACACTACTTGTTTAAAGGATGTAGTCACACTCCATGCAAATATTTGCTTCAAACTTTGCTTTCTCGATGTTTTTTATAGTAAAAGGAATCAGAGAAGCCACCCAAGCAGCACATTTTACCATATTTGTTGGTGTTGCAGGAAAAGCTCATATACCATAAACAAGGTAATTTACCAGATGCCCAGGACAATATCATTATCAGCTTTGGGGGCATAGCCTTCCAGAAATCAGTTTTAGAGTGTGGTATTAAGACAAATGCCTATTTAATTTAGCTTTTTACCACTAAAATTGACTGATTTGAGCTTTCCTGATTTTGTTTCGTGTAAAATTTATTCTTTTAAAAGGTCACTAACTAAAACAAATTACTGGTTTTCATTTAAGTGCTAACTGGTTGCTGGCCTTTACATTTTCTAAGCATGTGAGCAACCTCTACGTGTTTAGAACTTTGTTCTGACACATACTTGACTCTGAAAGGAACATTCTTAATTCTTCCTCTGTCATCATCCGGTTGAGGTTTTTCTATGTGTGCCCTATTTTTTCTTCTAGGATTACTAATACCGTGGTGGTGGTTACAGGACAACAACTTCAGGCTCACTGCCAGGGAAAAACTGGCAACTGCTGTAAGCACTGATGTGTCCAAAACTAAATATATCTTCCCTCTTATTTCATGGAACCAGAAGCTGTTAGAGCTAATGGATTTTAGCTCCCATAGTTGAACTCCCTCGGGACACTGAGGAGGAGGCCAGGACACACAGGTTGAAGCCCACTCAGCTATGTCGGCACCAGAACTAGAGCTTCCCATCTAGAAAATGCAGTGACTCAGAGCCCTAACTTCCTGGTTTTGTTAATGGTGGTAATTCTCCTGAATTATTGCTAAGTAACACAGAATATAGATTTTTATCTTCAAGGTATGCATTTTCTTTTTTTCTCTTAGTGCCACAGTTTAACTTTGGTCTTCTTTATAATCAACTACAGCAACCTGTCTCTACCTGTCTCCTGTAACTCAGTGGTTCTCAACCTTGGCTGCACATTAAAAACACCTGGTGAACTTTTCAAATCCTGATGCCCAGGACAGACCCCCACCCAATACAGTCACAGTCTTTGGGAGCAGATCCAAGCAGCCACAAACTTCCCACGTGACTCCAGGGCGCAGTCAACATCGAGCATCCGTTGCTCTGTTCCACTCGAGCTGCTAAGGCAGGGCTCTGCTCAGATCCTGCAGCAGCTTTCAGTGTCACTCAGTTTAGCACTAAAAGTAGAATGCCTAATTCCCAGCCTCATCCTAAGCGAGTGTTTTTCAAAATGTTAGCAGAGACCAGCAAAACCCACATCATCTGGAACCTGTTAGAAATGCGTGCCTGGGTCCCAACCCTATTGAGTGGCAAACTTTGAGGGAGTGGTCCAACAGGCCTCTGATGATTATGGTTCAATCTAAAGTTTGAGGACCAGAAGAGCAGCCAATAAGGAGATTTTAGGGATGTACTTTGTTCCCTCACTCTCTTTTACTCCGTGTTGGACCCAAGGATAGAATAGAAAGAACCCCAGAATGAACAAACATCAACAGCTGCCTCTCCTCTGAGCATCAGCCAGTCCCTGGGCTTGGAAATGGGCGTCTCTCTCTTAGCTCTGCTGCTTTAATTGCTACAATTTACTGGCCCCCCCATCCAACATCATCTAAACATGTAACCACCTTTTTGTTTTTTCCTATTGTTACAAACTTAAGTGGTAGAACATTTGATTCTCACAAGAGCAGTAAATAGATTTTCTTTCTTTATGATTAGTTCCCAGAAATGAATGCTATGATAATGAGACGGTTCAGTTTACCAGGAGATGTGGACAGAGCTCAACAATACGTATTACAGGTAAGATTATTTTACAACATGGCAAAGTTCTTTAGCCAAATAATGTAACAAATTTTAGATGCAAAACCAAGTGTGTTCAGTTGTTGATTTGGCAAAAACAGAGGGAGAAACTTGTATAATTCTTTTTCCTTCTAGAAGTCTTTCTGAAGACTAATTGGCCTTGGGTAAGGCTTGGATATTAGGATTTCACTAGTTTGAAACCAGCCTTCCCCAAATCCACTGGTAGCACTGCTGTTTTCCCTGTTGCCCAGCTGTGCCTCCTGGTGTAAGCTCTTGTCTCGGCCACAGCCAGGTTGTCAGGCTCTTGCAGTTGCCTACCCAGCATGGTCTCTCCTCCTCCCTCTTACAACTGTGATCAATGGTAACTTTAAAAAAAAAAAAAAACAACCTACATAGGCAGACTGTTTAACCTTCAGGGTCTGAGCTTATTTCACATCTAGTGCCGCATATCCTCAACTTTTCTGGAGAAGCCAGATCTTTTTACATAGTTTCGATAACTGTCTTTTGAGAATGACCTGTTTCCAAATTCCAAATCCAGAGTCATTTGGGGCCAACAGATCAATGAATGAGACGGAGCAAGCAATTTTTAGTGAGCCAGTGTGTGGTCTGAGATCTGTGATTAGTGCAGTACTTGAAAGACTTCCAAATAATAACTTTTAAGATTTCCAAAAAGCAAGGCCCCTCTTAAGGATAGATTTCTCTTAACTCTCTAAACTGTTAAGCATCATAATTTGCTACCACCTTTGTGGAGGGTAGTTTGGCAGTACTGCTAAAAAACTGAGTGTGAGAAGGGGTTTTAGCTAATAAAGAAGTCGATGTGCCTGGGAGAGGTTCTGGTGTCAGAATAGTACCACCAACCACTGAAGTGAAAAGTGGGACTGAAGAGGGAAAATGAATTGTTGCTCTTAGCAAAACCATGAAGTTCCAACGAGCCCAGGCAGAAATGCATTTAGAAAAGTACAAGAATGTTCACTTAACAAATTCTCCAAAGACCTCTGAACTCTAACTCCTTTCACCCCGAGCTCCTAGTCCCTATTTCTTCATGAAAGATGGACAAGTAGGACTTACTTGGTAGGATTACTAAATAGTTGAGTAATGCTTGCTGAGACCAAGATGGACAGAAACAGAGAAAAATATCAGTGGGGGGGGGGGGGGGGGGGGTTGAAAAATACTGTATCCATAAAACAAGAACAGGATATTAAAAAAAAAAAAAAAAGAACAAGCTCTAAGAAAGTTTGATTGTGAAAAACTCCAAAGAAGGGTTAGAACGTGAAATTGAGCAGATCTTCAAAAACGTAAACAGCAAGGGAAGAAAATGAGAGCTTTTAGAGGATCAATGAGGTAACATATATTCAGGAAGAGAAAAAAAACAAAATCAAAGAAAAGAGTGGCCCCTACAAAAGGAGAAGAGACCAAAACTGGCTCAGTGTATTGCAAAACCACTAGATGATAGAAGGCAGAAAGCAAAGCCTTCAAAATGACAAACTTTTTTTTTTAAGGTTATTTTTATTTTTGAGCGAGAGCAAGCATGAGCAGGAGAGGGAGAGAGGGAATCCCAAACAGGCTCTGCACTGGCAGCACAAAGCCCAATGCGGGGCTCAAACTCACAAACCACAGATCATGACCTGAACCTAGACTAAGTCAGACACTTGACCAACTGAGCCACTCAGGCACCCTGATGAGGAAACATTTCAAAACAAGAGTTTTATATCCAAACCATCCATTAAATGTGAAGGCGGAAGCCATCACTCAAAAACTATGAAGTTGAGGCGCCTGGGTAGCTCATTCGGGTAAGCGTCCGACTTTGGCTCAGGTCATGATCTCACAGTTCATGGGTTTGAGCCCTGCATCCAGCTCCATGATGTCCACGCAGCACCTGCTTGGGATTCTCTCTCTCTCTCTCTCTCTCTCTCTTACCCTCCCTCACTCGTGTATTTCCTTTCTTTTTCAAAATAAACTTAAAAAAACTATAAGGTTGACTTTCAGTACCCATTCTCTGAGTTATCTCTGGATGTATTTCAGGAACAACATGGAAACATCAGGAAAGAGAAAGATGCAGGCACTCAAACCAGTGGAATGAACTACAGTTTGATGAAGACAACTGTCTGTTAGAGCTAAGGCAGTCCGTCTAAACAGTGAACAGAATGATGAAGGCAGTGGAAAGATTGGGGATCAGGAGTTTTTTCCCAAAGAGGAAGAAAAGGAAGCATTTACATTCATAAGTGGGCTCCTGTACACTAAGGCAGGGCAAACTGAAACGTGTCCTGTTTTGTGTCAGTTGGTAAAGTACAGAAAACCAGAACCTTTCAGACCAATGTTACTAATATTCTATTCTGAATAGGGGCCTTGTGAGCTTGGAACCATGGAGAGGGAGATGAAATTATAGTACATGACTTGATTCTGCAGTAAATGTATTTTTACATTACGGAAATAGTATTTTATTAGTGTTCAGCTTTTAGAACCAACATAAAAACATGGTTAGAGAGGAGAATGCAAATCTCTATAGTGTAAAAGTATAAAGAATAGGAGCACTTGGTAGGATAGGATATCCTGGAGATAAAGTGAAAAGTTGATGCTACATGATGACAAAAGTAATTAAGAAAAGATGGCAATAGAATTATCAAAATAAGAGGCCTAGGGTGGGTGGGCTAAATCCTCCTCCTCAGCAGGAAGGCAATAGCTAGTAACTAAAGTTGCTAATTAAGACCTCAAAACCAACAGATGACTGTGCCTTTGGAGGGAGGAAAGTATTGATTTTCATCATAAGGGCTCTGTACTTTTGTTATATATTGTGTTTTAACTTTAGATTCTTTTCACTTAAAAACTGATACTGTATACATGTAGAACTTTTTCAAAACTAATACTTAAAAACCAGGGAAAGGCGATGGCTATTTGATACGAGTTCGCTGCTTTGTTAGCCTCATTCTGAGAAAAATGCCTAAAGCAGCTGAACCGAGGAGTTGGAGGACACTTGAAACATAGTTTAGTGTTGATCAACCTGATCTCAAAAGTACATCTTAATCTCTACTATAGCAGGGAATTCGGAGCTGATCCAGTGAGTGATGCATCTGTTCTCTTGTTCTGTACCCGCCCCCGCAGAGTGACGGTGTGCAACAGACAACCTACCTCGCCCAGCAGTACTGCCACGAAGCAGTGAGAGAGATCAGTAAACTTCGACCGTCCCCTGAGAGAGACGCCCTCATACAGCTTTCAGAAATTGTACTCACGAGGGATAAATGACAACTCTTTCTGTTATTTCTGGCAGCTATTTTACCAGACTGTGCCTAAGGAGTTTTGTGAAATATACTTTGCTTCACGTGCAGATAACCAAAAATCATTTAAAGAAAATCATTTCAACCTTATTGATGGGCAATTTTTTTATTGGCAAAGTTTTTCAGAAAACTTTTTAAATGTAATTAAGCCACCTGAATCTGTCACTCTAGTCCTGTAAATCCTAATAGAGGTATCTTGATGGTTATATGTGGTATTGTTTACACTGTTAAGATCCACATGTAAAGCCATTACACAAATAAATAATGTTAAAATTCAAATGGTTTATCTTGTTTCACCATAGGAGTCAAGGTCACAAAGTTGTGAAGTCTACATCTCAATCCACATTAAGATTTTAACAGTATCCAAAGTTCATATAGGAGAATGGTTTATTATAAAAGACTGTACATAAAATTTAGACAACAGGTTATATACAAAATTAAGAGAACATTCCACTTGAAAAAATGAAAAAGGTAGCTAGCTGATCACTAGTGATACTGAAATCATGTTTAAAATTAACAAAGGCAAATGCATATACAACAGTCACATTGATTTGGTAGCAATAATGGCCTTTAATTTTCAGAAATAAATGTTTTGCACTAGTCTTACCATTTACTATGCTGTTACAAGTCTGTAACGCCCAGTACATAACTGCAATTTGAAATCCAAACAAAGCCTCAATACACAGAAACCCACACTTGAGTGCTCTACTTTAATATCCTAGGCAATACAGAATTACACACAAGATAAGAAAAAACATCCCGCCAACCTTCCCTTAAATTAAGAGGAGACACACAAAGTGCATGTGTTGCATTTCAGTTATTTCAAAAGACAATATAAGTCTGTTGGTCAGGTATATATCCCTGTTCACTGATTAATACATGATCCACCATTTTTTGAATTATTTTCCTTTTAAAACCGTTTTATGTTGCTAGTGCCAGGTAATGGATTAATAGTGCCTATTGAAAAGTCCATTGCACCCACTTCTACAAAAACAATACGTAAAAGAGACTTTTAGTTTCCTTTTATTGAACCACTATACAACAGCCCACTGGAAAACTGAAGGACGTAACAGCAGTCCCTAAGAATTTGACTTAACAGAATGTGCACACTTAGACACATTTTCTTAGCTTTGAAAAAATTACGTTAGAAAAGGAACTCAGCAGATTGACTTGTAAATACCCATCTCAGATTTTAAATCTGCAAAAATCCATCACTGCCGTTGGGACAGGTTGAGATAAGGCTAGTATTTTTTTTTTTTTCAGTTACTATATTGAGAAAATAGAACCATAATTCTGCAATAAATCAGTATACTTTATTTATTTATTTATTCATTTTAAAAGCAAACCAGTGAAGGAAAGGACAAAAACCTTTGGTTCACTTATTTATGAATGGAAAAAATTTATAATGCAAATTCACTCATTAAAAAACTTAGGTACAAATTACAACATTACAGATAACCCTTTGTTTTGTTTCACATGGAGACCTTAGAGACTCAATTCATTTCAAGAGACCTAAGTACGAGTACTCCAAGTAAATATTACACAAATTGGAAGCATCTTGGATTTTTTAAGTATATTTCAATACATAAATTTGTATGCATGCTTTAAACAAATATTATATTTCAAGAATGAGAAAGTCTAAACAAAAAGTATGACCAGCACCAGGATTGAAGTTTTCTGATTTTAATATTAGTCTGACATAGCGTTAGTAACCATGCTGCACGGAAACATGTAATGGTACAGTCTGAATCATGATTTGTTAAATATTCTACCCCACACCCCCAGAATACTTAGGCTGGTCATAAAGTTAACTGTGTAAGTAAGTACATAAGCATAATCAGGTATGGACAGCCTCCTGTATTAATTGCTGTTTAGCAATACACAAACTGCCTCAAAGACTTATGCTTACACGTAGACATTCAATTATACCAATAAAACAGCATGTCCTGAAAATATGGGCACGTTTGAAAACATTTTAAGACAATTCTGTTAACCATAATAGTCCCACAGTATGACTGAATAATAAGAACCTACTTTAAAAGCAAAAAATTTAATCAGCATAGTGCATGATTGATTCAACATAGTTCCCAGGGAACAGACCAGTCACTCGATTGCAGACTCCTTCATACCAGCCATCGTCATTCTTCTTTATTACATAAATGATTGCACCCTCCATAAATGATAGCTCATCATCCTTGTCTTTCGTATAATCATATATTGCCACAACTATGGAAAAAAGAGTTGAAATACCATGTAAGTATAAGCGCACCATTTCCAGCATTAACTGAATTTTAAAATGTAATGCCAATTAAATCTATAGTATAGCAAAAACCATTTGTATGAAAATTGTGAATTCTTACATTAATAAATACAGGTAAGTCAGTGGCCAAACAATGTGCCTAAATCACTGGCTTGGTCTTAGGATAAAACTGACAATTTGACTAGCTAGAAATCAATAGTATTCAACCAATCCATCCAGGAAAGATCTTCCTATTTTAGTATTGGATGTTTCATTTGTACAAATATCTACTAAGTGCAGCCACCGCAAAGCAACATTTCCCCAAAGTACTGGGCAAAGCTACAGAGTCAATCAGTAAATCAGGTAACAACCCAAGCTATCTAATTTGAAAATACACATCTCCTGGGAGGTAAATCTCATCCTACTCATCCACAGAAAATATACATGTAATTTACGGGACTAGCCCTAGATTTAAAAAAACAAAAAACAAAAAACAAAAAAACTTACACATTTTAAAGGTCAACAGGATTTTTAACTTTTTTTTTTTAAGGTTCATTTATTTTTCAGAGACTGAGTATGAGCGGGGGTAGAGTGAGAGGGAGACAGAACCTGAAGCTGGCTCCAGGCTCTGAGCTGTCACCAGAGCCCAACGTGGGGTTCAAACCCACAAACCACGAGATCATGACTTGGGCCGAAGTCAGACGCTTAATCAACTGAGCCACCCAGGTGCCCCAACAGGATGAGTTTTTTGTTGTTGTTGTTGTTGAAGTGGTAAATAGGTGAGAAAAGACCCATTAATTAAGACTTAGAGAACGGTAGGGGCGCGTGGGTGGCTCACTCAGTTAAGCGGCCGACTTCAGCTCAGGTCACAATCTCGCGGTCTATGGGTTCGAGTCCCACATGGGGCTCTGTGCTGACGCCCAGAGCCTGGAGCCTGCTTCAGATTCTGTGTCTCCCTCTCTCTCTGCCCTTCCCCCACTTGCACTCTCTCAAAAATGAATAAACGTTAAAAAATAAAAAAAAAGACTTTGAGAACTGTTTGCAATTCTGTGGTATTTGATTATTTTGAGTTCAAATATTCATTTCCTTTTTAACAGTACTATGGAAAGGACAGTCACCAAAAAAATCACAAGTTTTCCAAACAACTGGTTTATGAATTTTATTGTTCCTTCATTCTGCCTTTATAGCCTGATAGTTCTGAAGTTACATGCAATTTTCTAGTGTATGTGAAATGGTAGGTCATATTTTCATTGATTACCTCATGTTATCTTTTTCTTAAAACAGTTCTTAAGATACTTAAGATATTCTGGAACTCACTTTTCCCCTAAGAAAGATAGCTTCTCCTCATAATTATTCTGAATTAGTGAATTATAATAAAGAACAGACCTGAAGCACTGATCCATAGCACCATTTACTAAATTAAAACAGGCAACCTTTTTTTTCCCTTTACAAAACTGTATTAAGTAAACTCAACAAGTCCATTTGTCTCTATTTTAATCCTGCATCAGATCAGTACTGTGATTACAAGCTCACCAACCTATCCAACATACAGAATAAATTATTATCCTGGTATTGTTTTTGGCTAAATAACCACTCAAGAAAATGAGTGATTACTAGAAAACCATTAGTAAGGAAAACACTGTAATATTTTAAATAGCCAACGTAATACTTACTAATGTGTCAATTATTTATTATTTATTAGCGTTGGTAACACTAATTTCTCTGTACTGAGAGTAAAAATGGGTTAGTTTGTGTAGTGTAGATGATTTTTGAACTGATCGTGACAAAAGCCTCATATCCTCAAAGTTATTCAGAATTTTTAGTTCCACTTAGACAAACAGCTGATAAGAGTACTGAATCAAATTAATGGTTTCTATTTTCCAAGTCCTTTTGTAAATCAATCCTGATCACAGCCAACCTCCCCTCCTTCCAATGCATATACTCT